>NW_023397373.1:0-212668 GCF_011125445.2 Fundulus heteroclitus | reverse complement strand
TGTGGATCAGAAGCTGCTGGTCGCCGCGCAGCAGAGGACAAAATGCTGACTCAGCTTCAGCACCTTTATTTGAGAGACATGTGGTCTGGCCACTTCTCCGCCACTACCCTGGACAGACACGTTCCTCCCAGCCTGCAGCGTCTGTTGAACACCGGGACGGTGACGTAGGTCTCTGAGGGCAACTCCCTCTGACACAGTGGGGGGTTTTTTCCCCATGTGGCCAGGTGGGCTCCACTGACAGGGACTGCAGTCATCCGCTGCCTCCTCTGGCCACAGGGTCTATGCACAGGCGGGTGAAGCATCTCTGCAGGAGGAGCCTCATATGAAGCAGAGCCACGGAACCAGCAGGTGGGCTGCTGACGTCATCCCCAGCATCCGCATGACGGACAGAGCTGTCACTGTGTGGATGGTGGACCTGGCGGCAGCAGCACTGACAGCGTCTGCTCTGGGCTCTCATGGTGGCCCAGTTTAGCTCCAGCCCACAGAAACTAGCAGCTGGGATGGAGAACAGATCCTTTACCACTTTTATGGAGACCCAGTTCTGTCAGCTGTGGAGCCAGAGCTCTGGTCTGCACCGCCGCTTCCTCTCTGGACGTAGCCAGCAAGAGCAGGTGGTCCAAATAAAAGAGGATTCTCATCCCTGCAGAGCACAGCGGCATCTGGAGAACGTGCGTGGAACCACAGAGGAACCCAACGGCAGGTTGTAGTGACAGGGAATCCCCTGGAAGGAAGCGCAGATACTTCCTGTGTTTTGGATGATGGAACATGGAAGTAGTCCTTCAGATCTATGGAGGAGAACCAGTGTGTTCTGGTGAACGTTCTCCAGCAGCTGTCTGACTGCCAGCATGTGGAACCGTCTCTCTCTGTGATCAGAACCAGTAAATACAGGGAATAGAACCCCATGGAGGAGGAGAGAAGGAGGAAAGAAGGAGGAGAGGAGGAAGGAGACGAGATGGAGAGAAGGAGAGGAGAAGGAGAGAGGGAGAGAAGAGAAGGAGGAGGAGGCTGATGGAGGAGGCGGCTGATGGAGGAGGAGGCTGATGGAGGAGGGGGCTGATGGAGGAGGAGGCTGAAGGAGGAACAGAGGGAGGGTCCAGGAGCCGTGGAGCGCTACTGAAATCTCCTGACCTCCTGGCCACGGTGGTCCAAGCAGCCGGCAGACCAGTGAGAGACGTCGGCCCAGAGCAAGGCCTCACCAGGTCCTGAAGCGTCTCTGACTCCTCGGCGTTTCTTCTGGATCTTCTCCAGCGCCGATTTAAAAGTGAGGAGCCAACCAGAGGCATCCGGGCTGATGGGGCTCCCAGCACCTCTTTTCACATCCTGGGAGGAGGAGGATGGAGGAGAACAGCTGGAGCCAGATGTTCCTCTGGATCATGGTCTGCCAGGCAGAACTGGTCTGCAGACTAATAGAAATGATGATTCTTCAGTTTTTTCTTTGGTTTCCTTCTTGGTGCTCAAACTTGTTGGCTTGTTGCTGAACCCGGTACCCGCTGAGTCCAGAGAGCGTCTGCTGCAGTAGAGCTTTTTACTTTTCAATATTGTGCTGTAGTTAATAGCCACACTGCTGGGTCCTGGTTCTGGTTCTGTCTGATTGAGCTGTCAGACTGAAGAGGACGGTTCCTCTCTGAGCCGCACCAACAGAACAGCAGCTTCAGGACAAAGCTGAGCTGCTGGAACCTGCTGGTGCCGTCCATCCAACCATTTTCCAACAGGCTTATCCCTGCTGGGGTCCTGAGGGCTGCTGGTGTCTATCTGCAGCTGTCAGCGGCTGAGAGGCGGGGTTCACCTGGACAGGTAAGCAGCCTATCACAGGACAACACAGAGACAGACAGGACAACCAACCATTCACACACACACTCACACCTAAGGAGAATTTAGAGAGGCCAGTTAAGCTAACAGTCATGTTTTAGGACTGTGGGAGGAAGGCGGAGTACCCAGAGAGAACCTACTGTGGCAGTATGCCTGTGGCCTTTGAACGCACCACACAAGTGCCTAAATCTAATTGGTTGTGGTGCTGGCTGCCTGTATATAAAGGACCCTCCCCTACCTGGTTGACATGACGTTGTTTTCCTTCCGGTTCAGACCTCGGTGTTGGTTGGTGCTGCACGCTAGGTAAGGCAGGCTTCACCTCTCTCAAGCAAACTTATTACTTGTGATTTATTTACATTTTCTGTATAACAGCTGCAAATTAATGCATGCGCGCAAATGATGCGCTAACGACGCTCTGATCGCCGCCGCCTGTACAAGTTCTACGTTTCCTCCTTCCTTTTAGAGGCACTACATAGAGAACTCAGCGGTAGGTGAAGTGCTGAAGTTTGGATGCTTTTAGATTCCATTTCTAACATTTATTTTTGATAGCCGCTGCCGTTTGTCCTTGGCCGGCTGTTTGCCCGCTGTTCTGGTTGTCCTCGACCGACGGTCCCGCCTGTCAACTGGATAATCTGTCGGCTGCCTACCTGTCGTCCTGGTTGCTGGCTGTAGGCCCGCCGTCCTGGTCGGCGTAAAGTTGGCTCCTACCACTCGTCCAGTGTGGCTGATTTGGGCTGATTGGTGATCAGCTCGGACTAATTTTCTACTGCCGCTCTGAGTGGCGTCTGCTACGGCGGATCGGTTTCTCCCTGGACGACTCTTAATTTGGACTATTGCTGCTTGATTGTGGGCTGACTGCATAATTGTATTGTTTGTAATTTGCATGTCTCTCTTCTATTTTTTTGTGATAGGAACGGCCAGCTCGTGGTGTTGGTGGTGGACTTTCCGGGGTGGTGGTACTCCTTTTTGGTTTGGTGCACGATTTTCTTTTGTTTTGCCTTGTTTCGTTTGCTGTGTTTCTTTTCTTTTAGGACACTACCCCAAATTGCACCCCCATCCCTGAGTTGCGCTAACACTGACTTTTAATGTGTGAGTGGTTTTAGACTAGTATTTTCGATTAACAAACAATTGCAGAATAAATAAAATTGTTACATTGTGAGAGTGTCTCAAGCCTCATCTGTAGTGGGTCTGTGTGCTTTAAAGGTAACTTTTTAGCGGAGTTGTTGTAACCAATTATTAAAATAGTGTCTTTTAAACTTAAGTTCCCAATTATCACACTGCTCCCGCCACATTTTGGCGTTGTTGACAGGATGTTTTTTTTACAGTTTTGAGGCTGAGACTCTTTCACTATTATTGCATTTTGTGACATTTATGTTCAAGTATTGATATTTTTTTTGGTGTGTTAAGGACAAACGGCTGCGGTTCATTTATTTTGAGCTGGTCATTTGTAGTAATGGAGGAAGAGCTACTGGAATTGAAGACCCTGGTTGCTCAATTAAAGGCTGACAATGAGAAGCTGCGTGCAGAGCGTTCACCTTCCACATCTAGCTCCAGTGCCGGGCCGTCTTCAGCTTCTGCACCCCCCACCGCCCAAATAACGGACAGGTTAGTGTTTGTTCCACGCGATCGTAAGTGTCCTATGTTTAGGGGACGGGTGGGGATTAGTGTGAGCGAGTGGGTTGAGGAGGTGCAGGCGTGTATGCGGGCACGAAATTTGTCAGCAGTAGATCAGGCCTTCTTTTTGTATGACCATTTAGAAGGAGAGGCTAGGGATGAGGTCAAATATCGCTCTAGTCAGGAACAAGGGGATCCGGCTAAAATCATTTCTATCCTCAAGGAGCTTTATGGATGTAATGAGTCGCATGTTGCATTACAGGAGGCCTTTTTCTCCAGAAAGCAATTGGATGGGGAAACATTGCAAGAGTTCTCCCTTGCTTTGATGAGCCTCATGGAGAAAGTAAAAGTACAGGCCCCTAGGGACATGCCAAACGCTGAAGTTCTCTTGCGTGATCAGTTTATAGAATATGTCCTTGATGGTGCACTTCGTCGTGCGCTAAAACAGTACGTTCGTCTGAAACCGGCAGCAACACTGCTTGAGGTCAGAGGTGAGGCAATGAGGTGGGAATTGGAGGGTTTGCCAGCTAGTATGCGGGGCCGGAGTAACTCTCTGCCTTCAGCACCCAGCTTTCAGTTTGCTGTGCGTGGTGGGTCACCAGCTATTGCTAGCCCCACTCAAACAGAGGTTAATGAGTTAAAAGAGCTCTTAAAACAGCAACAGGAGCACACTACGCATGCACAGGGAGAACATGCGACCTGCTGGTGCCGTCACTTTGATTTAGTTTACATTTTCTCTCTTTGTTCTTCTCAGACATTCATTTTTTTAGATAATGCTGTTTTATTATTTTTAGTTTACTTGTTTATGTGTATGAATGTGATCCTGGCACTACTCTGGAGGAACAAAAATGAATGTTTCATGTAAAGATGTGACAAAGACATGAAAAATAAAGCTAAATGATCTGATCTTGTTATCTAAATCTTTCCCAAATCAAATTAAAACATCTCCATCAATAATTCACATCATTTGACTTATTTTCCTAATTTTTGTTCTCCAGTCCAAAGCATTTTAAGTGTTAAATGTTCAATACAAAAAATATCAAAGAAGAAACTAAATAATTGACAAGGCAAAACATTTGGACAGCAGGTTGTCTGTAAAGAAAAAATGTCAGAACAAAATTAATAACTAAAATAAGTTGTAAAGTAGCAGTAAAGATAAAACCTACATCAGCGTCTTTACTTTACAGAATGGAGTCTCCAGGATCTCACAGAGACGCTTCATCTCAGAGTCTCCAAAGGCTCCCCTTCTATCATAGGTTCCTGCGTCATTATAGATCTGATCTATTTCCAGGTCAGTCAGGGAGGGGTTGGACTTCAGAGCTGAGGCCACAACTTCACATTCAGTCATTGAGAGCTTACAGCCCACTAGTCTGTGATGAGAGAAAGAATGAGATCAGTTGTAGTTAAATCAGACTAATAAAGACTGATAAACAGACTAAAAGATGATGACTAAACAGTGATGTCATCATCAGATGAACATCTGCTCTTCACATCAATGTCCTGTTTGACCCACACAGAGAATCTCTTCAGTCTCTTCAGGTCTTGGTTCTACTGCAGAGCTGATGTGTCTCTGCTTTTGGTTAAAAGCTTCATTTAACCACAAAGATGAAGAAAGATCATCTAGAGTAAAACAACAGAACTGACTAAATCTATCTGGATGTCCATGATAGCATTTGGCCGTCTCCTCTATGTCAATTATCACCAGATTATCTCTAGACATATGTGAGTCTAGTGATAATACACTATGGTTGTTTTGGCTTCATCTCACTTCCAAATCATCTCTAACTATACATACAAGTGACGCCTCTTCCTTTTACTGGAAGTGACCAAACTGGGTAAAATTACTGGTTATGTATAAAAAAGAAAACAGGAGGCTCCAGTTTTCATTTAGTAAAGCGAGTCATGACTTAATGTAACAGATAACGATGTTACATTACTTCCAATAGAACACAGTGTGTTACTACAACTGCATCAATAAGGCAGCTTTTCTTCAGAGCATGCTCTCCGCTGCAGGAGTTTACCAGTGGCTGACTTAGTTTAGCACTTTACTTCTTCAGTGGTATAATAGCTGAAGTACATTCTACCTGCTACTGTCTGCAGTGGAGGGACCACTATTTAATTTACTACAAAGTCTGTTTTAGCTTGATATATTGCTGCAAGAGACGATTCTGTTACAACCATTCATAGCTGGTTGCAGCTTGTTAATGTGTAATAATTATCAAGTTAAAAATCATTTGGTTTATTTTATTGTTATTCTATGATGAACATTGAGTATAATAATGATCATCATATCTACATAATTATATTAAAATTGATAGATGTCTTGAGTCTCTTGTGCCACCACACACTAAAATTGTAGATTAGTGGACAATGTTTTCAGATTTATGCACCATTCATTATTTATTCATTATTATGTATTTTATATGTGACTCTTGAACTCTGAATTCTTTTTAAAGTTCCACTAACAGGAAAGTGGTCCTAATGCTTTGACATGTTAGATCCCATAAAGTCAGCAAATAGCTCCTTTATCTAGTCAGTAGTGCTGGATGAGAGCATTGTGGTGCAAAGGCCTCTTGTGTTTTAAAGCCAGACCTATCAGCTCTGAGCCACTCTGAGCATTAAAGCTACTCACACCTGCAGATGGAGGCAAAGGAGAAGGCCGGCTCAGCTTCAAGTAAGCTCCACCTGCTACCAGGCTCCACTTTGCCCTCTTTCACAAGGCCATGGCTGATGTTCTGTGTGTGGGTGAGCATCAGTGTTTGGCTTATGTGTGTTATGTGTTATTGGTTCAGGGCCCAAAGCTGCAGTCTGCTATAGCAATGTGAAAGGTGCTGCTGAGATCAGAGCAGAGTTGGGAGAGCAACAGGCTGCTGCTGCTGCTGCTTCTGCTGCTGCTGCTGCTGCTGCTGCTGCTTCTGCTGCTGCTGCTGAGGGTGGCTTTACTTTTGCTCTGTTTCTGTTTGCTGCAACTTGATAAAATCACGGTTTCCTTTTTAATTAGGATCACAGTAATCAGTTATTATTTTCCGAGTTACAACCTTCAGTCAATCAGTCTAATGGTGAACATGATTAAATGATCAATCATGGGTGATGATGAAATCCAACTCCACAAAATCATCCAGTAGCTCTTAGAAAGCCGCTAAAGCATCTCAGCTGAAGTCTGTAGCCTGGTGTCTTTAGACCGGATCAAATACGCTCTAAATGGAACGCTTTCTTAGTTCCGTTAACACCACTGCTTTCTACGTTACTGCCACATTTACATTTAATTCATCAGAACAATTTAGGATGAAATACTTTTTTTCAGAACTCACAAAATGTCCATATGCAGAACATGTATAATGTGTAAAGGTCTTCCATCAATCAACCTTCGGTCAATCAGTCTAAAGGTGAAAATGGTTAAATGAACTAAATCAAGAGGAAAACAACAATCAGAGGATGATTCTGGAGGAATAATCCAGAGCGAAGTACTGAAGAACACTCAGTAAAGGGTGCCGAGTGGCTCAGAGGTGGAGCAGAGGTTGTGGGTTCAATTTCCCAGACATTTACTGCACATCTTCCCCTTCTCTGTCTGCCTCTCCTCCTGTCCACCTACTAATGAATAAAGGCCACGAGTTCCACAAAAACCTTTAGAAGAAGCAGTTTTTCTAAGGTCAGGGGTCCTATCATCACATGAATAGCAGCTCATAGCAGGAGTAGGTGAGGAGGAGCAGAAATGATGACACATTTTAGTGGACAGTAAATGAAATGTTTTAATAACCTTGTTTTTAATATTTGGAGGAAGCTGTACTGCGTTCCTGCCATTCTTGTTTTGTGGGTGTTTGTTCTGATTCTTTCTGAGCTTCATTCACACATACTCCTCAATCCGTGTTCTCTGTTACGTCACAAATAAAAGCCATTCTGGTCTAAAGGGCATTTCCCACAGGCTCCGTGGAGCTACGCCATGACAGAGAACCCTCCTCCTTGTCCGTCAGAAATATGGATGGAGTCTGTTGGTGACGGACGATGGAGATAAATACATCAATTTCTAAGAACCAGCGTCTGTATTCACAAAGATCCTCAGAGTCTCTCAGAGCTCCTTTCTTAGCCTAAAGGTTCCTACCTAGGAGTCTGAGCATCAGAGGGATTCAGATGCTGCTGAGAGCCGCTCTGAGGAAGGAAATGACAAAGAGATTTATCTGAGTGAGGAGGTGTTGTTGACCCCATTGCTAGGTGTGTGGTTGACCCCGTTGCAAGGTATGGTTGACCCCGTTGCTAGGTGTGGCTGTCCCCGTTGCTAGGTGTGTGGTTGACCCCGTTGCTAGGTGTGGTTGACCCCATTGCTAGGTGTGACGCTGCCTTTAAGCGCTCTGATAGGTTGATAGTACAAAAACCACAAATGTGCTCCTAGTGATCAAAGGAGATAAATTACATTGGATGAAGAAATCTGTATCATGATTAAACTAATTGTCACACAGCATCAAACACTTTCTCACCTCTTTAGTTAATATTCTTTGTAAATGTTTTCACTTTTTATTCATGATTCTTCAAAATTTTTCTTAATATTTTTTTATCCTCACTAAAAGGTGTAATGATCCTGGCACTGGAGCTGATCCGTCTCTCTGTCAGCAGCTGTTCTTTCTCCACCCCTCTGCCATTAAACTTTACTGGCTCCACCTGTCTCCAGCTGTATAAAGGCCCAGTCAGTTTCAGTCTCCAGTGCCAGATCATCTCTTTCCTCACGGTAGAACCTTCCAGTGTTATTGACTAAGCCTGTTTGATATCCAACTCAGACCTGTTGCCTGTTTTTTGAGCCTGCCTGTTCCCAGCCTGTGTCTGTCTGCCTGGTCCCTTGTCTCCTGAACCCCTACCCTTGGACTGCCTTCTTGTGTACCGGATTTGGATTTGGACCCCCCGCTCGGATTCTTCCCCCCTGTGCTTCGTTTGGATTGCTGGACTCCCCGTTACCGGACCTGGATTGCCCTTGGACAAACATCTCTCTGAAAGCCCCGTTGGGACTGACTGCCTCCCAGCCGCTCAACGGCTCCAGCCTTGCTCGCCTGTGGACGGATCCAGCTTTCAGAGAAGCGTGTCCAAACTGCTCGGCTCTCCTTATTATAAGGTCAGTTACCGAGCAAAGTTCTCCTCATTCACCTGTTGTGCTGAGTCCTAACCTTTACCTCTACCTCCAGGAGGCTCCTGCCAGTGAGCGTGAGCCGCGAACCCCGAGAGCCGACGCCTGCTTCTCCTGTTTTTTAAATAAACTTTGTTAGAACGTCACTGACCTGTTGTGGTGAATCTTGGGTCCAGCTTTTGGTTCATTACAAAAGGAGGTTAACTTTTAACCCGCCAGGGATCTGAAACTAATTAATTTCCCTAAACTGTGGAGGAAATGAGCAGATAAACTTCTTTATCAATCATACAATTAGAATATGCAGATAATATAAATGTTAACGTCCCCGTAAAGCTGGACTATTCAGCTAAACTGCTTAGGGGGCCACAGTTACTGAAGGACAAAAGCTCAGGGGCCGGACATCCAGATAGTCATGTATAAAAAGGAGAAAGTATCACAATGACCTTATACTGCTTGAATTCATTTTACTGCATCAAATCATAAATGTAATTAGCAGAACTCAAAGGTTTAATTCAAAGAAAGACTGAGTTTTGAAAATGCTTTCATCTTTATGTAAAACTGAAAAAGAAACGTGAGAAAATATGTATAAGCTTTTTTCTACATCTTACATGTTTAAAATAAATTCACAGATTAAAGGAAAATGCCTGAAGTTCATGACATTTCTGCCAAAAATGAGCCAGTTTTATTAATTTCTGATCATTTTAGATTTAATTCCAGTTTTACAGCATGCTATATTATTTATCCCCAAATGCTTTGCATAATTAATCTGCTTCTCTGAAATGCACAGGCCCCTGATGCGCTCAGTTGACAGTAACAAATTTATATCATCCTTTACCTGCAGGCTTGACCCCTACTTGTTTTTAATGTTAACAAAGAAAAACCTGTTTCTCATAGGAATGTAGATTTGAACAGAATAGGTGTTTTTTGCACTTTTTTGAAGAGGTGGGGGAATTTACAGGCATAGGCTAAATGTTTTTACTTTTCTGTTTTTCCCCTCATGCCGCTCTCCACTTAGGGGGCAGCAGAGCTCTTTAGGCCCCACAAGACTGGAAAGCCCTGCTAACCACCCTCCACCCCTCCACCCCCACCGCTTTGCCCCAACCCAGAGACTATTATTAACAACACTATTGATTTATCCCTCTGGGATTATTAAAGTATGTCTGATTCTGTCTGATCAATCTAAGGATATACTAAATAAAACTAAAAATGAAGCTGTTGTTCCTTTCCTGTTTCTTGGTGTAGGGGTGCTGGAGAGGCGGATTTAGACAGAGACAGTTCTGCACCATGAGTTCCGTGTCTGATCTGTTTAGTGACATCCTCTGTTCTGCAGTCAGCTTTAGAAACCTGCCTGCCTTCAGACAACTGTTTGTTAACCAATGGTTGAAGTGCAAATAAAGCCAAATGTCTCTTCTTGTGGGCTCACCTATGTGGCTTTACACAGTGGGGGGGCTTACTCCAAGAGTTGAAGATGTCAGTGACAGCCGTAGACACTGGGAGACAAACATAGTTGTGGACTGTTTCAGAGAACAATGAAAGCTAACCTATTACTTAGAGGTTAGGAACTGAACAGCAGACAAACCAAGGCTGTTCAACCATGCCGCTCATCTGGGCTGTTTTTCACACAATGTTTCTGATCTTCTCTGATTTATTTAGTTTTTACAAAGAAGTCATTTAGGGGCCAGATTACCATCACCAGCGGACCAGAAGTGGCCCACAGACCATCAGTTCAATAGCCCTGACCCAAAGGGTGATTTTCTAAAGAGGTGAATTATGGATAACAGCCCAATGAGTGAAGAGCTGTTTAAAGTTTAAAATGTGTCTCTGGATGATTGAATCTTTCTAAAAGATCAAAATCTCTAAATACCAAAAGCTGCAGCAGAGCTGACCTGAATGAGCTGAAGATTTAGAAATCTGATGGTTGAAATAGTCCAAAGTATGAAGGAAGTAATTAAAGGTCCGAAAACGTCCAGAACCGACTGAATAATGAAGAATAAAGCGGACGGCAATAATGCTGAATCAGCATCAGTCAATGAAGACATCTGGACTCACCGAGCCTTTCTGCAGTTCCTCAGAGCTGGAACCAGTCTCCGTCGTCCTGATTCTGTTGTGTTGTACTTCTCCAGGTCCAACTCATCGAGAACCTCCTCTGACATCTGCAGCATGTAGCCCAGAGCTGAGCACTGGAACAAAGAGAGCTTCTTTGATCTGTTCTCTGATTTAAGGAACTGTTGGATCTCCTGATAAACTGAGAGGTCCTTCATCTCCATCAGACAGTGAAAGATGTTGATGCTTCTGTCAGGAGAGATATCATCATCAGTGTTCATCTCCTTCAGGTTGGTAATGACTCTCTGGATGGTTCCTGGACTGTTCTCTGTCTGACCCAGCAGGCCTCCTAAGAGTCTCTGGTTGGACTCCACAGAGAGGCCATGAAGGAAGCGAGCAAACAGGTCCAGGTGGCCATTTTTACTGCTGAGGGATTTATCCATGATTCTCTTCAGGAAGTCCTCCAGAGATGAGTAATTAGTGTAATATCCCAGGAAGTTCTGCAGCACCCTTGTGTTCCTGCTGGTGAAGCAGTGGAACATGTAGACTGCAGCCAGAAACTCCTGAATGCTCAGATGAACAAAGCAGTAGACTGCTTTCTGGAAGATCACGCTCTCTCTCTTGAAGATCTCTGTACAAACTCCTGAGTACACCGAGGCCTCTGTGACATCCAGACCACACTGCTGCAGGTCTTCTTGGTAGAACATGATGTTTCCTTTCTCCAGATGTTCCAACGCCAGCCTCCCCAGCTTCAGGAGAACTTTCCTGTCAGCCTCCATCAGCTCCTGTGGACTCCTCCCATGTCCTCCATGGTATTTGTTCTTCTTCCTCCTGGTCTGGACCAGCAGGAAGTGAGAGTACATGTCAGTCATGGTCTTGGGCAGCTCTCCTCTCTGCTCTGTGGTCAACACGTCCTCCAGAACCGTAGCAGTGATCCAGCAGAAGACTGGGATTCCACACATGATGTGGAGGCTCCTGGAGGTCTTGATGTGGGAGATGATTCTACTGGACAGCTCTTCATCACTGAACCTCCTCCTGAAGTACTCCTCCTTCTGGGCGTCGGTGAAGCCTCGTACCTCTGTTACCCTGGCAACACATGAAGGAGGGATCTGATTGGCTGCTGCAGGTCTGGAGGTGATCCAGACCAGAGCCGAGGGAAGCAGGTTCCCCTTGATGAGGTTTGTCAGCAGAACGTCGACTGATGACTTCTGTGTGACGTCAGAAACCAGCCGACTGTGCTTGAAGTCCAGAGAAAGTCTGCTTTCATCCAGGCCGTCAAAGATGAAGAGAAGTTTGTGGGCAGCCAGCTGCTCTGCTGGGAGCTTCTGGAGGGTTGGATGGAAAACATGGAGCAGCGTGAGAAGACTGTGCTGCTCACCTCTGATCAGGTTCAGCTCCCTGAACGACAGCAGAACCACCACACGGACATCTTGATTCTCCAAGCCCTCGGCCCAGTCCAGAGTGAACTTCTGCACTGAGAAGGTTTTTCCAACACCAGCGACGCCGTTGGTCAGAACCACTCTGATGGGTCCATGTTGGTCAGGTGAGGCTTTAAAGATGTCGTGGCACCTGATTGGAGAGTCATGGAGGTTCTGGATCCTGGAAGCTCTCTCCAGCTGCTTCACCTCATGTTGGGTATTAACCTCTTCACTCTGTCCCTCTGTGATGTAGAGATCAGTGTAGATCCTGTTGAAGAGGGTTCTACTTCCTGGTTCATCACTTCCTTCAGTCACACGTTCACATCTCCTCCTCAGACTGATCTTATGTTCCTCTAGAACCTCCTGCAGACCAACATTTCCTGGAACAGAGAAGAAGAGACAACTGAAGGAAAAACCTGATTTAGTGATTAAGTTGGAGCAGAAACACCTGGAACATCAGGAGGTGTCATTATTAGAAGCATCCTTAGAAGCAGGCTCTGCTTCTAAGGATGTCGGACAGACTCTCCGTTTGGCTGACGTCACTTCCTGTTTGCGGTAAGGCGTATTGTATCACTTCCTGTTTTCACTGCGTGAGCAGCGGTTTGTTGCTCCAGATTCTCTCGCTTTTATCTTTAATCTCTTTGCTGTAACATCTGTTTCTAACACATAAGCACTTTTAAAACATTTTCTGTTGCTGCACATCACGCTTGGGAACTCCTCGTGTTTCACGGTTTGCTCTCTTGGCGTGGTGGAAGGGCGCTAGCCTAGCTTTAGCCTAGCCTAGCTTTAGCTCCACAATGGCTTCCTCTCCTACTATTACTTCAGCTTCTCCGTCTCTGACTAAGTCTCCCCTTATCTCCTGCTCTCTGTGTCAGATGTTTAGCTATTCCTCTGCCTCCTTTAGTGATAATGGTACTTGTAATAAATGTAGTGTTTTTGTAGCTTTGGAGGCGAGGGTGTCAGAATTAGAGTCCCGGCTCCGTGCTATGGAAAGACCAGCTGATAGCCGCCCCTCTGCTAGCGCGGAGCCACATAGACCTAGCGTTAGTTCACTTAGTGGTCCTCCAGAAGCACCCGAGCAGCCGGGTAAACAGGCCGGCTGGGTGACAGTTCGTAGGAAGCATAGCTCTAGATTTCAGCCCCCAGTTCACCACCAACCCGTCTGCGTTTCAAACAAATTTTCCCCACTCAGCGACACACCCGCTGAGAAGCCGATCCTGGTTATTGGGAGCTCAATAGTCAGAAACGTGGCACTAGAGACACCGGGGACCATAGTTAAATGCCTGCCAGGGGCCAGAACGGGCGACATAGAATCTTACCTAAAACTGCTGGCTAAGGATAAGCGTAAATACAGTAAGATTGTTATTCACGCTGGCGGTAATGACACCCGATAACGCCGATCGGAGGTCACTAAAGTTGGTGTTGCTTCGGTGTGTGAGTTTGCTAAAGCAATGTCGGACTCCGTAATTTTCTCTGGTCCCCTGCCTGATTTGACCAGTGATGACATGTTTAGCCGCATGTCATCATTCAACCGCTGGTTGTCTGGGTGGTGTCCTGAAAACGACGTGGGCTACATTGATAACTGGAGAACTTTCTGGGGAAAACCTGGTCTGATCCGGAGAGACGGCATCCATCCTACTTTGGATGGTGCAGCTCTTCTTTCTAGAAATCTGGCCGGATTTATTAGTCCTCCTAAATGCTGACAACCCAGGGTCCAGACCAGGAAGCAGAGCCGTAGTTTAACACACCTCTCTGCAGCTTCTGTACTGTTACCCATCCATTATCCTATTGAGACGGTGTCTTTCCCACGGCCAAAACTTAACAGATCAAAAACTTATCTAAAAGGAACAAATCATAAAAACCTAATAAAAATCAATACGGTTCACCTTGAACCTAAAAATAAAACAATTAAATGTGGTCTATTAAATATAAGGTCTCTCCCTCCAAAGACTTTGTTAGTTAACGAATTGATTTCTGATAAACAGATTGATTTGTTTTGTCTCACAGAAACCTGTCTACAAGAGGACTACGTTAGTATAAATGAGTCAACTCCCTCCAATTATTCAAATTTCCACATTCCCAGATCTGTGGGAAGAGGAGGAGGAGTGGCAACCATCTTTCAGTCTGATTTATTAATTAGTCCCAGGCCAATTAATAACTACAGTTCTTTTGAACATTTAACCCTCAGTTTCCCTCATCCAAACTGCAAAGCAATAAAACCTCTTCTGTTTGTTGTTTTGTATCGTCCACCAGGCCCTTACACTCAGTTTTTGGATGAGTTGTCAGATTTCTTATCTGATTTGGTGTTAAATACTGATAAGGCTATTATAGTGGGTGATTTTAACATCCATGTTGACACAGAATGTGATAACCTTAGTGTAGCCTTTAAAACTATCCTAGATTCAATTGGTTTTGCTCAAAATGTGCATAAACCGACGCACTCTTGGCTCCATACTTTAGACCTTGTGCTGACATATGGCATTGATTGTGAAGAATTAACAGTATTTCCTCACAACCCTGTCCTATCTGATCATTTTTTAATAACATTTGAGTTTAATCTAACTGAGTTCTCCACCCCCAAAAGAGGGTTCCATTATAGTAGATCTTTATCGGATAATGCTGTATCAAAACTTAAAGAGTCTGTCCCCTTTTTAATATCCTCCGTATTGCAGAAATGCCCTGTAGATGGCAGCAATGTTTTTTCTTCCAATTCACAAATAGATGTCTTTGTAAACGGTATGACTTCGTCATTGCGTTCTGCATTAGACAATGTAGCTCCCTTGAAAAAGAAGGTGATTATTCACAGGAAGCTGGCTCCTTGGTTTAATTCAGAGCTGCGTTCCTTGAAGCACAATGTTAGGAAATTGGAGAGAAAATGGCGCTCTACACACCAAGAGGAATCCTACCTAATCTGGAAGAACAGTCTATTGTTGTATAACAAGACCCTTCGCAGAGTTAGAGCAGCATATTTTTCATCATTAATTGAGGAGAATAAGAATAATCCTAGATTTCTCTTCAGTACAGTTGCCAAACTTACCCAGAGCCACAGCTCTGTTGATCCATCCATTCCCTTAGCTCTTAGCAGTAATGATTTTATGGGATTCTTCATAAATAAAATTGATTCCATTAAAAATAAAATAATTGGCATCCTCCCAAACATGATTACCTCGTCCTCAGTAAGTGAGGCAGCATTGGAGGAATCCTTAGAACCTGCGCAGTGTATGAACTGTTTAAAAGCAGTAGAGCTTTCTGAGCTATCTAAAATTTTAGCTTCATCTAAACCTTCTACCTGTATGTTAGACCCAATCCCAACCAAGTTGTTTAAGGAGGTATTCCCTCTGATCAGTGGTCCTATTTTAGACATGATTAATCTATCCTTGGTAAATGGATATGTACCACAGGCTTTTAAAGTAGCTGTTATTAAACCTTTACTTAAGAAACCATCTCTTGATCAAGATGAGTTAGTAAATTACAGACCTATATCTAATCTTCTTTTCTTATCTAAAATTCTTGAGAAAGTAGTTGCTAATCAACTATGTGAACATTTACAAAGTAATGACCTACTTGAGGAGTTTCAGTCAGGCTTCAGAGCTCATCATAGCACTGAAACAGCTCTGGTGAAGGTCACCAATGATATTCTCATGGCCTCAGATAATGGACTTGTGTCTATACTTGTCCTGTTAGATCTCAGTGCTGCATTTGATACAGTTGATCACAATATTCTCTTACAAAGACTTGAGCATACTGTAGGGATTAAGGGAAAAGCATTAGGCTGGTTTAAATCTTATCTGTCGGACAGATTCCAGTTTGTTCATGTTAATAATAAATCTTCCTCAAACTCTAGGGTCACTTGTGGAGTACCACAGGGTTCAGTCCTTGGACCAATTCTCTTTACTATATATATGCTTCCGATAGGCAAAATTATCAGACAGCATGGGATTAATTTCCACTGTTATGCTGATGATACTCAGCTATATTTATCCATAAATCCTGATGAATCCAATCAATTACTTCGACTGCAGTCATGTCTTGATGACATCAAAAGCTGGATGACTTTAAATTTCCTGCATTTAAATTCTGACAAGACAGAAGTTGTAATCTTTGGGCCAGAGTCTTCAAAAAATAAAGTTCTTAATCAATCCCTTAATCTGGATGCCATTAACTTGGCCTCTGGTAATAAAGTTAAAAATCTTGGTGTCGTTTTCGACCAAGACATGACATTTAAATCCCATATTAAACAGGTTTCCAGAGTTTCCTTTTTTCACCTCCGGAATATCGCCAAAATTAGAAACATTCTGTCCAGGAGTGATGCTGAAAAACTAGTCCATGCATTTGTTACTTCAAGGCTGGACTATTGTAATTCTTTACTATCAGGAAGACCACAAAATGCAGTTCGAAGTCTTCAGCTGATCCAAAATGCTGCAGCAAGAGTTCTGATGAAAATCAACAAGAGGGATCATATTTCTCCAATTTTAGCTTCCCTTCATTGGCTTCCTGTTAAATCAAGAATAGAATTTAAAATTCTCCTTCTAACGTATAAAGCCCTTAATAATCAAGCTCCATCATATATCAGAGCTCTGATTACCCCGTATGTTCCTAACAGAGCACTTCGCTCTCAGACTGCAGGTCTGCTGGTGGTTCCTAGAGTCTCTAAAAGTAGAATGGGAGGCAGATCCTTTAGCTATCAGGCTCCTCTCCTGTGGAACCAACTCCCAGTTTTGGTCCGTGAGGCAGACACCCTATCTATTTTTAAGACTAATGTTAAAACTTTCCTTTTTGACAAAGCTTATAGTTAGAGTGGCTCATACCCTGAGCTATCTCTATAGTTGTGCTGTGATAGGCCTAGGCTGCTGGAGGACATCAGGGTCTAATTTTCTCACTCTACTGATTTCTACTGTTCTTCAGTCTACTGTTCTCCAGTTTTGCATTGTATTACATTGAAATGACTGTCGTCATTTCAGCTTTTAACTTTTTGCTCTCTCTCTTTTTCTTCATAGTAGGT
Organism: Fundulus heteroclitus; assembly: GCF_011125445.2. Taxonomy (NCBI): domain Eukaryota; kingdom Metazoa; phylum Chordata; class Actinopteri; order Cyprinodontiformes; family Fundulidae; genus Fundulus; species Fundulus heteroclitus. The sequence goes on along the minus strand of NW_023397373.1, from coordinate 195,672 downwards.
ACACCTGGTCTGGCATTCTGTTAACTGTGACATCATCCAGAGAAGACGGCTCACCCGCTACTACCATCTAATGTAGAACAGATTACTAGATCAATGTGTGCTTCTGTGCTTTTTTGTTTCTCTTGTTGTGTCTCTGTTCTGTCTTCTGTAACCCCAGTCGGTCGAGGCAGATGACCGTTCATACTGAGCCCGGTTCTGCCGGAGGTTTTTCCTTCCCGTTAATGGGTGGTTTTTCTTCCCACTGTCGCTTCATGCTTGCTCAGTATGAGGGATTGCAGCAAAGCCATGTACAATGCAGACGACTCTCCCTGTGGCTCTACGGTTCCCCAGGAGTGAATGCTGCTTGTTGGGACTTTGATGCAATCAACTGGTTTCCTTATATAGGACATTTTTGACCAATCTGTATAATCTGACCCAATCTGTATAATATGATTGAACTTGATTTTGTAAAGTGCCTTGAGATGACATGTTTCATGATTTGGCGCTATATAAATAAAATTGAATTGAATTGAATTGAATTGTTAGATGGTCAGACAGCAGAGTTGTGCCTCTGCTTTGTGGCCAGTATCTGTTCACTGTCAGGATCTGATTGACAAAGCAGATCAGATGAAGAAATGCTGACAGAAACATGCAGCAGCTTTCAGCAACATGAACTCTTTGGCATCAGGTCACCATTGTCCTCATTTCTCTGCTTCTATCTGACCTTCTCCCACAAACACAGCAGCTACAGAAGAGACAGAAAATGGTTCCTGGCAGCATTTCAGCCTTAATGAAGGAAATCTGGAGGAAATGCTCTAATCTGCCAGAGAAACAGCTCCTTGGACCAGGTAGTGTTCACATTTCGGATGCTATTTTCCCTCACAGACTGGATTGGATGTTTTTAGAGAATAATTACAGATTAGAAATGACATGGGACTGATTTGGTCCTTTAGAAGTAAACAGCAGATAATATTCCATGTTTCTACAAATATATCTGCTGTAATCTGGGATCTATTGTCAGAGGAAATAAAGCTTTCTGTCTCTCAGACTTTCCTTCCCTCTTTCTGTAAAGCAGCAGTGCAGCAGGTTGTTTTCTCCACCTTTTTGTTTCCATTAAAATGAGCTGCAGCTTTAAGGAGATGTTCAGTTTTAATGCATTTAGCACAAAGGGCTGAAAACAGAACCACTTCAAAGCAAACCCAATAGGTTGTTGGGTTGAACACAGACGTTACATTTACAGCAGCTGGATATCCAGAGATTCAGGGGAAATAATCGATCTCAGAAATACTTTAAAGACTTAGATTCCCAAATTCCAACTAAAGACAAGGAATTAGTCTAACAGAGACGATAGAAGGAAGTTCTGATTGGAGATGTTCAGTCTCACCTGGAGCACAGCTGCTCTGATTGGCTGCCAGCAGTCCAGGTCCTCTTCTGGGTCTTTTCCCACACTGGGGGCAGGAGGAGGGTCCTGATGGAGCAGACTGGACCCAGTATGACGTGATGCACTGTCTGCAGAACCAGTGTCCACAGCTGGCAGAGACCGGGTCCATCAGGACCTTCTGACACAAAGCACAGCAGGACCTCTGCTCCTCACCAACGCTGCTCCTCTTCCTCCCTCTGTGGAGACATTTCTTCATCACTGAAACAGTTCACTACCAACAGGGTGGAGCTCCTCCTGAAGCTGGAGATGTTCATGGAGGTCCACCACAAAGAGCGGACGAGAAGCTGGGTCAGAACAGAACATCAGCTTTGCTTCCTCTTCATGGAACCACGATGAGTGAACTCAGATGTTTTCTGTGTTCTTCATCACTTAATTGTTTCTTGAAGAAGCACAATCTGTACTTTATCTCTCTTTAAACATTTTAGTATGGCTTTCCTCTTTATCACATTATTAATGTTCCAAGTACAGAACTTTAAGGTGCCAGAAATCAGAGTAAAAACCATTTCATGTAGTTGATATTGCTGCATATGTAACTTTTACAAACAATTTCATTTTAATAAATAACGTCATTTTGTAGTTTTGTCAGGCCAAACATCCCTCTTCGGTAAAAGGGTTGTTATGGTAACGATATGCAGATATACCAGGTTGACTTCACTCTGATTGGCTACAACAATGTCATGATTTGAGTTTTGTTATGGTTTATGTTTGTTATTTGATTGTTAGTTCTCTCTCCTGTCTTAGTATTAGCTCTGGTTTTTATTATTTGCTTGTGTTCTGTGTAGTCTTAGTTTGGTTCTCTAGCTTAGGTTTGGTCTTTATGGTTATTTTGGTTCTGGATTAGTCTACATTAAGTTTCTGTTTTGGTTTAGTGATTCTCTTCATTTAATCAATTCAGTCATAGATTTAGTTTCTGTTTTAGGTTGGGTTTGTCTTGATTTATCCTGAAACTGTTTTAGTTGATCTGTTTTTCACCTGCCAGTCATTCAGGGGTCCGTTCTTCGTACGTTGCTTAAAACATCCGAGATCAAATGACACATCCAAGATGATTTCATCCGGCTAATCATGATCCGGCTAACTGGGTTCTTCAAACACACCTGTTGTTTACGATTAGTATGGCTGGATTGAGTTATCTGAGACAACTGCGCGTTCATGCGTTTGTTTAAAAGGGGAAATGTATCGATAGTAGAAACATTGATCAGCAACGCTGGTATTGGCTGTTCAGCATGAACAAAGAACGCCCAAAGTTTTTCTCAATAAAATGGCCCGAACAAATCTTACCGAATATGATAAAAATAAAAAGCAAACCATCATACAAATAACTTAAATATTTTATATTTATGGCTCTAACACCACTTTTTCCTCTTTAAAAGCCACTGTTAAATGATGTGTTTGTCTGTTTATAACAGCCACCAAGAGAAATCTCTCTACAATTACACTGTCGCGCTGCGCTAAAGGATCCTGTCTATTGCGCAATGCGCGATTAATTTGAAAAGCTCTGCAAATTATTCTTGCACCTTCCACAACAGGTTGCTGTCGTAAAAATGGACATGGATACGACAGACTTCCCATCTCCTCCGCTTATACAGCCGTGATCTAATCTTGTTTACATGAAATAAGCCTGCTCTCGAGCAGGTTTAAGCTGGCGCACATGTTGCTATGACAACAAGTGCAGGAAGTCTTTCGAAGAACCAAACGATCCAAGATCATGCCAAATCGTCAACAATCAAATCCAGCTAACTGAGTTAGCGACGTACGAAGAACGGACCCCAGTTCACATCTTAGTAAACATCCTGTCTGTTTGCCTGTCACTCCCCTTCACCAGTCACCATCCAATCAGCTTCAGTTTACTTCCCTGCTGATCAGCTCCACCCCTTCTGGTGATTAGTTTCACTCCGTTCACCTGCTCACTCCTCTACTCATACCTGCCTCTGTCTCCTGCACTCTGCCACATCATTGTCTTTCCTTGCAAATTGGTGAGTTTAGTCCAGGGGTCCGTTCTTCGTACGTCGCTAACTCAGTTAGCAGGATTTCATTGTTGACGATTTGGCATGATCTTGGATCGTTTGGTTCTTCGAAAGACATCCTGCACTTGTTGTCATAGCAACATGTGCGCCAGCTTAAGCCTGCTCGAGAGCAGGCTTATTTCATGTAAACAAGATTAGATCACGGCTTTATAAGCGGAGGAGATAGGGAAGTCTGCCGTAGCCATGTCCATTTTTACGACTGCAACCTGTTGCGGAAGGTGCAAGAATAATTTGCAGAGTTTTTCGAATTAATTGCGTATTGCGCAATAGACAGGATCCTTTAGCACAGCGCGACAGTGTCATTGTAGAGAGATTTTTCTTGGTGGCTGTTAGAAACAGACAAACATAATTTAACAGTGGCTTTTAAAGAGCAAAAAGTGGTGTTGGAGCCATAAATCTAAAATATTTAAGTTATTTGTATGATGGTTTGCTTTTTATTTTTATCCTATTCAGTAAGAAGATTTGTTCGGGCCATTTTATTGTGAAGTTTAGTTTACTTTGAAAGGCTTGCTTCCTGTCGAGCCGTATATTGTATTAGAAAAAACTATGGATGGATTATCTAGACACGGAGCAATACAGTTTTACCGTGTAAAATTTTCATTTTTTATGGATAAAGATTTATTTATTTTTTGTTAAAATTCCCAGTTTGCACGTGTCCTTTACTTCCCGTGTCTAAGGAATGACACTGAAATTTGGATCTCTTGACATAACAAGTGCCTTTTTAAAATAAAGTATAATAATTAAAGGCTACCATTTTGTAGAATATTCTTGTATTTCACTTTTACTTGTCCCCATGTTCTAGTGGGTCCCGTGGAGGCTCTGATATAAAAGAACAAAGTAAATATCAAATTATTAAAATGCAAAAATTCATGCTGTAGAAAGTGATAGAAACATCCACTATGGACAGTATTTACGCATTATTTGTCTGCTACTTTTTGCATGCCCTCTCTCCTGGCTTTAACAGATTTTGAGGTGTTTTAATTAATGACTCAAATTCGGCATAACCTTCCATTAAAAGCTTTTGTTCTGCTGGGAAAAAAACTGTGGGCGTTCTTTGGCCATGCTGAACAGCCAATAGCAGCGCTGCTGATCAATGTTTCTACTATCGATACATTTCCCCTTTTAAACAAACGCATGAACGCGCAGTTGTCTCAGATAACTCAATCCAGCCATACTAATCGTAAACAACAGGTGTGTTTGAAGAACCCAGTTAGCCGGATCAGGATTAGCCGGATGTAGTCATCTTGGATGTCTCATTTGATCTCGGATGTTTTAAGCAACGTACGAAGAACGGACCCCAGCTTTCTCTTTCATCTGTTTGCATGTTCTTGCTATTCTGGTTTACCTGTTTTTTTTTTTTTTTACTATTTTTGTTTTTTGGACACAGTCCTCTTGTTTTTGGCTCATGCCCATTTTGTTTCCACCTGATTGTTTTCTGTTTAATAAATCCCTGTAAAATATCATTATTTTTGTCTGTCTTGAATACTGGGTCCACCTGTCCCCGTTTCATGACACAACCATATTTAAAAAAACTGGACCAGTTGAAGTGTTTGTGGTTGAAGTGTTTGTGTTGCAGCTTTTCAGACACTTCAAAGCCTTAAACCGGCTTTGGACCAAAGACTTTAAACTGGCAGCGCCATTCAACAGTGAAACCAAATACAAAGCCTCACAGACCACGGTACGGTGGGGGGGTGGGGGTCACTACGATGCACCGTGACACAGGAATATGCAGCTGGGACCCAGTAATTCACCTCAGAACTGAAGCAGACAAGGAGAACTCACTGCCAGCATTCCTAAACTACAGTTAGGTTATGTAGCTGTCTGCTGGCTCTCCACCACGGTTACACTGACAGTGGTGGTCGTCAGTCAGCAGATTATTCAGCTACAAACACGCCTTTCTTGCCTTTACCACCATTTAGAAATTAAATAAACTGGTCGCCACCTTCTGTGTTGGTACAGACATTTTTTGATCAGTTTCTTTGAAAACCACGACTTGAATCCCCCTCACAGTAAACTATCTTCAGTAAAGTCCACATAAACTCTGGTGTGTTTGCTTGAAGGTTTGCTCTGATTGGAGAATATGAATTACATAGAAAGATAAACTGTTTTCTGATCTGAGTGTTTCTTAGCAAAGCAGCAAAGCTGACCAGCCCTGGCAGTGTGCTTTGGTATCCACTGGGACTTTAACACGGCCTCATCAGTGCTCAACAGACCATATTATACCCTAAAACCTCAGAAAAGTTAAATTTACTGTCATGGCCCCTCTAACACCCATCTGTCACTTGGCAGAGCTGCTGCTGGATCTCACCACTGTCTGGGTCTGTTATTCATCACAGAACCTGGCTGGACAGATCTGGTTCCAGTACTCCACTGTGATACCTCAAAGCTATGTTAGCCATATCAGAATCAGACATAATTTAATAATCCCAGAAGGAAATATCTTTTAATGCTGCTATGTCAAACCGCCGACTTCTTGAATGTGATGCAGATCAGTCTTAACAACTGTGAACTGATTTAAGCATTGCTATTATCCATTTAATCCATGTTTTACTTGTTTTATTTTCATTTAGTTCCTTTGTATGTTCTTTTGGGTAGTGAGTAGTGTTTCCTAGTGTTTCATTAAGTAGAATAATTTCTGTAACAGGAAATTATTAGAATAATAATAACTTGTGAAATTGTGGTTGTTTATGGTTATTTTGGTCCAGTAGTTGAATGGTTTCTAAGACCAAAAAGAAGTACCTCCCTTTTTGAGTTAATAACTGAATAAATTGAGATATTTTTATTGGTTTGTGGTAAAAAAGAACGGATTAAAACTCCAATTGCACTTATAATCTGAGTTATCAACGTTTGCTGGATAAGTTTAATCATATAAACTGGTCAGATCACACTTTTCCAGCATGTATAAGTTCATAACTGCTAATTAATAAACATTTTCTTAGTGTTAATCGCTACAGGCCCATAGCCATTGGATCACAAGCATTCAAATTAAATGTGTTATAGCTACCATTTGAGTTTGAATGATCTATTATTAAATTCTATTTAATAATAAATAATAGCAAATTACGATTAATAATAATATTCACATTCAAACAGGTTTGTGAGCATAACAACCACTATTGATTCTCAGGTCTTTATTTAAACACTACTGGTTTCCTGACTGACATCCTTCAGAATTATTTAGCTTTAAGTTAAAAGAAAAATAAAGTTACTTTGGATTCAGACGCTGAAGATCAACCAGTTAATGTTCTAGATGTTATATCTCTGTGGAGTCACATGGATCAGTTAGAAACTGGGTTCTTACTCTGAGTCTGAGGCTCCAGGTTCTTTACTGAAGTCTGGAGGTCTATTTCTGGACCGGTCACTCCTGATAGAGGGACAGCTGGATCCTGGAGGTTCTGCTCTCTGTCTGTGGTTCTGACCTCTGAAACACCAACATGTTGTTATTCAGATCACATCAATCAGTGAGAAACTCTGATAAAAACCAGAAAAGAAGCTCTGAACACAAACTGCTGCAGAGAAGAAAAATGTTTAAAGGTTCTTACTCTGAGGGTCCAGGTTCTTCACTGAATTCTGGAGGTCTACCTTTGGACCAGTCACTCCTGATAGACGGACAGCTGGATCCTGGAGGTTCTGCTCTGTTCTCCATCTCCTGGACTTCAGTCAGCCTGAGAGAGAAACCAGAACCAGTCAGTTCCCAGTGTTTCAGGTCCAGTCAGTGTTCTGCAGAGCAGAAAGCTGGTTCCCATCATGTGTGTAGAGGACCAGAGGAACCTGAGTTCAGCAGGTACCATCTGGGTCTGGATTGTCCTCTCCTTCACTACTTCATGCACCTCCTGATGGCTGCTGGCTGATCTCCTCAGAACCATCTGGAGAAGTTCTGGTTTCTTCAGAGAATGAAGCTAAAACTGAGGGTGAAACCTTTTCAGGTCTGAACTGGAATCCTGTTCCAGGTCTGTAGAAACATCCAGAGTGAATGAAGGAGGGAACATTTCCTCTGAAGTTCTGATGTGTTGGTTCTGAACACAGCGGCCCGCAAAGATGAACAAAGATGCTGCAGCTTCACTGCTAAAAGGAACTAAAAGCAAGTAAAACTGGATTGAAATGAATGTTTTTGTCCTTGATCTGAGCAGCTAAATAGGATTATCTGCCAACTGAATACGATTTAGCACTTAATATAGGATCAACTCATCTCCCTCATCTTATTTCAAGGTCAGTATATCTAATTATCTTGTTTTAGGGATCAAAATACTCATTCCATTGGCAGATAATCTGATTTAGCTGCTCAAATCAAGGACAAATACACTCATTTCCAGAAAGTTTTACTTCCTTTTAGTTCTCTTTTGCAGCTTGTAACTCTTCTCTTGGACCATCCTGCAGGTCATTCTCCAGAAGAACAGCAGAGATGGATTTATCTGATTGAAGATTTTACCATGATGAGCTCAATCAGAACCAAGATGTTCCTCTGAAAAATATTTTATTTAGGAGGAACATCTTGGTGTTTCAGCTCCTTTATGACCAAAGTTATATTCAGGTGACCTGAAGGTTTTCTCTATTTATTTCTTTGGCTGTAGAATCTAAACTGTGCAGGGAGTGTCCTTCTGCCGTTTTCTCCAAGACTTCTTCAACTTTCACTATCTGACAGTTATTCAGTATTAATTGTGTTTCTGACTGAGCAATAACTGTTTAAAGGGCAAAGCAACAAACGTCAGGCAAGTCCTGTCTGCTGAATAAACGGCAATGAGAGGGTTAAAAGTGACGCTGTTACAAACTAGTCTGCATGAACTGCTGAACAACATTTCTGGCTCGTTTTCATTCCATAGAAACTTTGATATTTGTCAATTAGGGCAGCGATTTAAAGGTATTAATAAACTATATGAAGCCTAGGTGGAAATTCAACTGAAGAAACTGAATTATTTACATTCATTACTCCTTCATCCCTTCTCCACCATGGTAGCCAAGCTCCATCTGGCTTTCCCATGGTGCTCCTTCAACCTCGTCCCTATCAGAGTGGAATTCCTCCTGGACTCTGACTGCATTCCCTGTCACATCTCAATGGGTCCGGCAGAAGACCGCCATGTTGAGCCTGGTTCTCCCAGAGGTTTCATCCCAAAGGGGAGTTTTTCCTCTCCACTGTCGCTTTATGCTTGCTCATCATGGACAGGTTCATGCAAACCTGTGTTTATCCAAGCTGGACATCTATCTTTGTGGGTCCCTGAGTGAAGCACTAGTATCAGCTCTCCCAGTCAACTGGATCTCACCAATACAGCTCAAGCAGATCATCTCACCAACCAGCGTCTACGCACTGAACCAACTTCGTCTATCTCCACTCCACCACCAGTTTCAGGCCTGGGGGGAAACATCCCTGTTCTCATACACCTGCTTATGCATATTAAAGTAAAATTCAGTGCTACTGTTTCCTGCTGAGGTCTGAGCGCCAAAGTCTTAAAATACTGTAGCAATAAAATTCTTCTAATTGTCTTTTTTCTTTCCGTGTGAGTTTTTCAGATTTAATTAAAATAGAATTTATGTGAACTAAGACAACAGGCGACAATAAACCAGATGCTAGACAACTAAACACATCTGGATCAAACATGGTGCAGCCGTAGAGAAAACCAGGAAACCAGGAAATACAAGGAAACGCCTCTGAAGGAGCAACTGGATCCAGAACCAGGAGAAAAAGGAGAGAAAAACTACAAATGGCCGTATTCTAAAGGACTCTGATTGGTGGCCTGCTGTGATGTCATCAGAGGCTGGTTGGAAAAGAACTAAATAGCAACCATGACATGTTGTTCTGCAGGAGACAAACTGTCTCTAGAGAGGTTTTACAGAAATGTGCGGCTGCTGCTGCAAAGAATCAGAGATCAACTGAGAACAAAATTTGATTTTCAGCTTTTATTCAGCAGCTAAATCACAATCTGCAGACTTCAGAGTTTTCAAAGCACTTTTCCTGATTCAGCTCAATTCTTCATCTAGAACAGGATGTGAGTCTCTGACGTCAGCATTAGCTAAGATCATGAGGAAGAAGCAGCAGAGAACCGGTACCGGTTCTACTGAACAACTGGAGCTGCTACATGTGGAGAATGGAAAGTTCCATTTAGTAAAACATCTTTTGGTAAAAATGTTTTTTTCTGTCAAAGGAACCAACCTGTGGGATGGTCTTCCCACAAATATGAGTCTGACTAGACGTTCCACTCAGAAAGCAAATGATGCTAAAGGCGCTTTTACATCATCTCCCATTTCCTCACATTCAGTTTTTGTCTGAAGAAAAGAGACAAAGGAAGGAAACTGAGCGTTTGTTGGTGCTGATAAGCAGGAAATCAGAGCCTGACCAGCACCACGGTTACATGAAGCAGCAGCTTGGTTCTGAAGGAGAACCAGACTGAGTTCTGTTCCTGGTTCTGTTCACAGTCCACAGAGAGAAAACCAGAACAAGTTCACACTCACCCTGATCCAGAGTCTTCTCTTTGTTCCGTTCTGCTGCTAAATGGAGTCAGAACCTGTTTTTCCTGATCTGATACCTGACTGTAACCGACTCACCTGAGGCTCCGCCCCCTGTCAAGGTGATTTTACCTGAGTTTAAACACATTTCCTATCATGCCTTTACATGCCTGCATCATTTCTTCCAGTTCTTATCTTTTTATCAGCAGTGAACTGAGCTGTAAAACTCTGAGGTCAGGTTGTAACTTGTCTGTTTTTCAGGTTTCTTCTCAGTCTTCAGCTCATTTCCAGTCAACATTTTATTGCATTCAGTAGTTTTGTTCTCTGGAAACATTTTATAGGGTCCTCCCCCTTATAGAGTGGTGGTAAGGGACTTTCTGAGAGACAAGAAAAAAGACCCCCCCCCCCCCCCCCCATCCAAGATGTTCTGTTGCCCCCCAAACCAAAAAGCCTAGCTCCTCCACTGGAGGCTGGTTAATTAGTTTCAGCAGCCTGATGGGTTAAAGTGCAGCTCTAGTAATGTTATTTACTGAGGATCAATAAATAGGAAAAATATTGAATAATCCTGAATAACAAGTGGAAACATTTACAAAGAATATCTATACATGAACATCTCCTTGTTTTTACTTTTTACAAACTAGTAATCAGATTAGAATTCCTTATGCAATTCACGTTACGTTACTTTTTTGTGATTTTACTTTGGGGGGAAAAACTGGTTTGCTTCTCTGAGAGAGACGTTCTGTCACCTACACACACAAGAAAAGACACAACCGGTGAGTATTAATCAAACTTCACAGTAACACTATAACAAGGTAGATTTGGTCAGCTGGCATGAACCTGAGTCTCTGTGTTTATGTCACACGTGACTCTACTAGCTCCAAAATCCTTTTACACAAACCACCAGGAAATGATATTATTATACTATTTAAACCTTATTGAACAGTTCTCCACATCCATAATGTAGCAGTGATGTTATTACACTAGATTGTCCAGTGAGAAGCTATTCCGGTAGGAAACTATATGAGCACTGGCAGCTTTTATTTTGAAAAGACGACAAATCCATAGAAAAACAGCGGGTAACTTCCTGTTTCTAAATTATTATTTCTATTCAAATTTAAGGTGTTGCGAAGGAAAATGTAAATTATTATCTTTCCTGGTGAACATATTGAGTTGATAGATTGTTGTTGTGAGTGTTAGTTCGGAGTTTAAAAAGACAAATTAACGGATCATACCATTATAGTCTGTGAAGGGTTTCCCACGCTCTCCATTGCTCTTTCTGTTCCCATTCCGTGGGAGAAGGTATGAAGTTTGGTTTTCTGTCTTCAATAAGTGGATTTGAAGCATAATAAGTGACAGTTTGATGATTGTTGTTGTAAAATAATCTGCTGTGGAGCATTTAAAGGTTGTTAAACAGTGATAGAAGTGTGTTAGCAGTTGTTTAGCTGCTCTTATGCTAGCTGAAAGATTGCTAATGAAAAGGCTCCATCCATGTTTAGCTGGACTCTAATCTTTCTTTCTTTCTACGCTGTAAAACATTCAGTCCTGCTTCTACGGGGATCATTTTCTCCCTGAAATCAACTGCAAGTGTTCAGCAAATGTTGCCACAGTCAGCTTCACTTTCTCCCAGCTTGGAGTCCCGGAAAATATTGATTTCATGTGTGATTTCTGGGAATCTTCTGCTGATGTTTCTGCTGAAAGCCAAAGTGGAAGAAGATCCCAGTCAGAGCTGCAGGTCCAGTAAAGTTCTGCTCAGCAGACTGGTCAGCAGCTCAGCTCAGTCTGCTGAGGATCTGGAGATGTTGAGGCTCTCAGCAGCTTTAGGTGAGTCTGATTCCAGGAGATCTCCTCTCCAAAGTGTCTCCAAGTGTCCTGTCCTCCTGAGATGTTTCAGAGCAGCATCCTAACAGCACAGCTGAGGAAACGTGTTACTTGGAGATGTTCAGCAAGGAAGCAGAGCCTGTGTGGAGGTGACTGCTGCTGCTCTCTTCTTCTTCTTCTTCTTCTTCTTCTTGCATCCACCTTGATGCTGCCAAGCCTCCTGTGGAGCTTGTGGCCCAGAAAGCAAAGCAACATGTTGGTTTTGCTGAATCTCCTCCAGCTGCAGCAGTTTTCCACCTTAAAGCTGCTTCAGGCCAGATGTGAGGGAAAGAGGAGCTGAAGAGTTCAGCAGATGTTAAAGCTTCATGTCTCCCAGCTCAGCTTCAGGCTGCTCTTCATGTGTCCCTGCAGGTGGCGCTGCTGCTCTCCCTCTGTGGGCCATGCAGCAGCGCCACCTGCTGTCCACAGCAACTAACTGCAGCCAGCAATCCTTCCTGTCTGCATCTGCCTCTTCAGTTTGGCTTTAAAGCATCATGTGTGTTGCTGCTCTGCTGGAATCAGACAGGAATCATGGTGGAACGTTCACATCTCTGCAGGAAGCAACTAAAAGATCATCTGAACTGAACGCAGGCAGAAAAAGAAAAAGATGGAAAAGCTGCAAAGATTCAGCAACTTGGCCATCAGGATTTCCCTGCTGGGACCTAGCTGACCTTTGACCTCCCAGAGACCAGCATGACTGTGACTATTTAAAGGAGCAAATCAATCATGTGTTGCTCAGATAGAAAAGTTTAAAAAGTTTGTGTGCTGACAGCCTGACAAAAGTCTTCAATCCCTCCTGATTGTGTTTAGTCTGAGAGAGAGAGCCAAGGCTGAGGAGCACAGAGAGCGCTAGGCAGAAAGGAAAGCTGCAGGCTTCAGTCGGGGAGTGGCTCTTGAAGGCTGCCTCTAGTCAGCCACATCTAGAAGAGAACATTTCTCTGTCTGCTTAGAGCACATTGAACATCTTCCACAGACTGCTGCTGTTCTCCCTGCAAGGATCCAAGAAATGCTGAGTCATCAAGACCAGCCATCTCCTCCTCCTTCATTCACAATAGTCCTTGATTTCCATCAACATGTCCATAAAGTCACGTCTTCACCTTCAAACGTCCTTCATCCTCTGAGCTGGGAGCAAGCAGAGCTAAGCTTCTGGTCTGAGCATCAAGTGTTGGAGGACAGAAAGCTGCTAAAAGCAGCAAAGTTCCAGCAGAAAATAAAGCCCCCATAGTGAGAAAGTTTCCTTTAGAGCTGCTCTCCACAAGCTGCTGAAGCCAAAGTGTCTGCAGATATTTAGCAGCTAGAAGCTGCAGCCGTAGAACAGGATCCTAAAGAAGCACTTTGCAGATTTTCCTGCTTTCATTTCTAATCATCAGAGGATGGAACAAGTGGCTGCTTTGCCTCTTTTTTCCTGCCTTTTTCCCTCTGCAAGGTGTGCAGCTGCAAAGTTAGTGAGAAGTGCTTTTCTAACTATTGCAGAGTCTGTTTTCTCTTCTGCTGGGGAGTCCAGAGTGCAGCGTGTGAGCAGCAGAAGCAGAAGCTTCCCCTCGTCTCTCATGGTGGCGCATTAATGCACATGAGCAGCAAGAGTGGAAAAAAGTGGATGAAAACTCTTCTTTCTCCCAGAATGCCGTCTACAAAGTAGCTAAAAGTAGCTGAGCTCCTGCTTCTGCTTCTGCTTTGATTCTGATGGCTTGTGGAGCCCTTCAAAGCTAAACATGATATCTGGCTTTAAAGTTCATGGCTTGAGATGGAAAATTGTGGCTGTGCTGCTCTGCTGGCCACCCGGACTCCTGCTGCTGCTGCTCTTTTCTTCTTTTCACTTTCTTTGAGGCCTTTTTGCAGCTGCTCTTCTGCACTCATTGTCTTTGTGTGTTTTTGCTCCACTACGGCTTTCTGGGAACAAAGACTGATTCTTCAAACTTCTGCATGCTAAAGGCTCCAACTTTTCCACATGCAGAAGGTGAATTTCTACTTCTTGCAGAGATCACTTCTGTCCCTTGGCCCTGCAGAGCTGCCTGAAGCGCTGGAAGGACAATCATCAGGACGGCTTGGACCAAGGACAGGTAGAAGGGGAGGAGTACGGCAGCCCACAGGGACCCCCCCCCCCCCCCCCCCCCCCGCCCAGCGTCTTGCTGTGCAGCACACGGTGTGTGAAGTGGAAGGTGGAGGAGCTGCGTATCAAGGAGTAGCTGGGGTGCAGCATGCTGTGATCAGGGAGACCTGGCTCCTCTCTGACCTCTGACCTCTGTTATGGAGCTGGATGGCTTCTCTGCTGTTGGGCCCTAAGATGAACTCTATGGGCATTTGGTGGACATCAGTGAATGAGTGGCTGAGGGAAACGTCTGCAGCTGCCATGTGGAACTGCTGTGTCTCTCCTTTCCACCACCTTATCTTCTGAGGGAGTTCAGCAGTGTTCTGGGAACTGAGCGGCTCCACAACGCTGCCTCCTTCCTCTTCTCCCTCATTTCCTGCCAGCAGCAGCATGGTGACTGCTGACTGCTGGCTGCTTTCTCCCCCCCACCATGTAGGTCAAATTCAGCGCTGAGGAGCAAATCTTGTCCCTGGGTCCAGAAAAGAGCCAAAGTTGTGCTTTCAGCGCAGCATTTGCAGCGTTCTCAGTCAAGATGTGAGTCCAGACTCAGCGCACATCTGATCCTTGTTCAGCTTTGCAGATGAAAAAGTTAAAGGCCAAGCGAGCAGCAGCACAGAAGTCACTGCTAGAAAGTGGCTTCTAGTCACCAAGCTGCAGTGGGCTTCCTGAGCCCACCCGCTCCAGGGTGCCACTCCTCCAGAAAGAAGCGCCTGGAAGCCAAAGGTCTTTAAAGGAAACTCTGCTAGGACTGTAAACTTGTAAAGTGCAGTAGTGGCCCATTGTCTGCTTCTGAAGCTTCTGCTTTAATGAGGCAACCATGGAGCACGCTACCTTGATCCACAACACAAGCATGGCTGCTGCTTCTTCTCTGGCTTCTGCTGCTTTCTGCTGGGCTCTGATGACTGCAGCTCTGTCATGTCCTCACAGTCTGATCTCTAAATGATCAACAATGACAAGCACTCGGCTCTTTGGCCAAATCTCCATCTGGCTTCATGTTGAGCTGCTGGAAGTGGGCTAGAAAAGCTGAAGGATGGAAACATTTCTCACAGCCTCCCTCCATGTTGCTTTGCTGGCCATTCTACAAGCTGCCAGCTTGCAGCTTCCTCTGACTCCCACCAGCAGAGATTTCTAGTTGCTGCATTAAAGATGGACTTTTCTCTGACATTAGGACTGCTAGAGCTGCAGCTCTTCTCTTCCTAAAATACAGCAGCAGCTTCTGCTGCTAGCAAAGTTTTCACAGCTTTCTCAAAGCTGAGCACCTTCATTTTCTCTGGCTTTTCATCCACACATCAGCTGCTCAACATCCATCAGCTGCTGCAGAGTCCTGCTAGCAGACTGACTTCGGTAACACTTTATTTGAAGGGGTGTACATAAGACTGACATTACACTGTCATAAACATGACATAACACCTGTTATGAACATAAATGACTCTTTATGAATGTTAAGGACTGTTGTCATTAATTGTCATTCGGTAAATTATGACACTATTAAAGGAAAGTTGACATTGTTTAAAATGTCTTTGTTATGACAACTTGACATTAACAGAGACAAAAATGTCTTTGTTATGACAACTTTACATAAACCCAAAGCTCATAACCCATCATAAATATGTCATGACAGATCTAATTATAAACCTTTAAAAAGTTATTGTTATGCATGTTTTTACATTAAATTACACTGTCATATGTGTTTGTTCTTAACTTTGGCTATCATGAGACCATTTAAATTGTTTTATAAAAATGTCTCCTTATAGGACTAGTTATAAAGATGTCATTAAGCATTTATATCCTGTCAAATGCCTTAATAAAATAGTCAAGAAAATGTTCCCTTACCTCAAGTAAAGTGAAACATATAGGACTAGTTATAAAGATGTCATTAAGTGTTTATATCCTGTCAAATGCCTTAATAAAATAGTCAAGAAAATGTTCCCTTACCTCAAGTAAAGTGAAACATATAGGACTAGTTATAAAGATGTCATTAAGTGTTTATATCCTGTCAAATGCCTTAATAAAATAGTCATGAAAATGCCTCCTTACCTCAAGTAAAGTGAAACATATAGGACTAGTTATAAAGATGTCATTAAGCGTTATTATGCTGTCAAAAAGTTTAATAAAATTGTTAGTGTAATCTCTTCCTAGACCTTTAAAACTTACACTTGAAAAAAGGATGTCCTAAAGTGTTATTACACTCATAAATGCTTTTAATATTATACCATAATAAATTATACCATAATAAAACCAATCCACAAGTAAACACAAACACTTTCTTTTATTTGCTTTGAACAATTTTTTTCTTCCTCCAACAGAGGGTTCAATTTCTGGCCGTGTTTGAGCACAAACCTTCAGTACTTTTAACAAAAAAGAAAAAGTTGTTCTTCCCCAAACAGAGGGTGCAACTTCTTGTTCAGCAGATTTTACTTCTGAAATACAAATAAAAAAAACTAAACACACAACTCAACAAAAAAAACAAAAAAAAAAAAACAAGTTGTTTAAAAGTAATAGTCTAAGTGTACTTGTACATTATTGGGAGGAGTTTTCCACTTCTTTTTTTTGCTGTGATGGTTTCAGCCATCTCTTTTGTTATAGCATTCCTACAACGCTCTGCAAACTGGGAGATCTTCTCATTATTGTGGTTTCCTGGGAGCAGCTCCTTGAAGGTGTCAGGAAAGGTTATTGCAAGCTCAGCAATAACAGCTGTCCTCGCAATGGTGTTGCGGTCAACTTTAATCTTGTTGAAGGCCTTTTTCATAGATCCAAACTTAGTGAATCTCTTCAGGGCACTCTCATAGCGGTTGATAACTCCATCCACTGTGGTCACTTAAAAAAAAAAAACATGAATAAATAAACAAAAAAAACAATAACAGCATCCACTTTAGGCATGGTTTGTTGGAGTTTTTTTTTTTGGAGCAGTTGGTTGGGGGTAATTGGGAAATTATCCAATTTTTGCAAAAATGGTTTTAGGCCATATCACTTAGCTCGGCCAGTAACCTTTACTCAATACCACTGACGGCAATATTACTGAGCACCATTGTTTAAAAAGTTGCTCTGTATCATCAGTTTTAGACAGTGAAAAAAACTATAAGTAAGTATTTACTATAAAATCAACCTAAATCATTCTCATTTGTGACCTAGGATGGAAGTAATAAAAACACTGGTCCTCTCCATTCACAATGTTTTTGTCAAGTTTGCTCCTTTTCTCCTAGCCATTGTTTACTTCATGGTTCCTGAGCCTATCAGATGACAGTTCCCAGGGTTCCCAAAACTGAGCACAGAATTTTGTATTTTATCTTGACAAAAGAGCAGCATCGCAAACATTGAAGCCAGTAAGAGACCAGAACAGACAATGCATTATACACATGTCCTGTGGAAGGAAAATTAAAAAAAAATTTAAAGTGGCATATTAGGCTACGTTCACACTGTAGGTCTTGATGCTTGATTTTGTTTTTGCTCAAATCAATAATTTTTTAGTTGGCCATTCATACTACCAATAAATTAATTCATCATACTGCTGTATGAACAGTATTTTATGAAGCACTAACTTCTACTACTGTGTGTGGATGTGTAGTTGGAGCCATGAGATTGTTGTGAAAGATGGATAAAATGCAACATGACCAGTCAGAGTGTGGATTGTATAAATATCGGATATGTAAACATATTGAAGCTACACAAATTGGCTGTGCTTACTTCTTGAACGGCTGTACGAATCAGAGTGTTTCTTGGACTTTTTGGTCTTCTTTTTCTTCTTCTTTTTTTCCTCTTCCTCTGAAGATGATGAGGAGCTTAAGTCTGTGGAAGAAGAGGAGGGGGTAGTAGATGTTGAAGATAGAGGAACCTGAGCAATCTCTCTAGAGCCTGGAGGTGGAGAAGAGAGAGGTCTATTAGTAAAGGTTTAAGAGAAGGTGCTCACACTGTAGTATTCTGTAAGTCCTTGGTTACTTTTGAAATCAAACCAGAATACCACTGGAACCTCATGCCATTGGAAACATTGGTTACACAATAGACAAAGCCGTACTTACATATTTCGACAGAATTTTGAGTGTATTGTACCACACGATATCAGTAAGTAAGCACAAGAACTATGGTAATCATAAGGTGCACAAGATTAAAAATGTGTACCATCATTTTTGGAGAAAATGTAATGATTTTAAGTGTGCCTGACAATCCAGAAAATTCCGTAAACTGCGAGCCGCCTTTGCCTGAATCCAAAAGGTTGCTACTCAGACATATGTCACAAATCCCAAGCGGCAAATATGATTGGTCCATCCATTTCATGGGTTATGGAAATCCATCACAATAGCAGCAAGTCCTGATGGATGTGTGGAGCCGTGTGAAGGTCGGCGGAACTACATCCATCTGGCCAGAGCCAGGTTACTTAAAGGGGTATTATTAAAATTACATGTGAGTCATCTTGGTTTGAGGTGGACGTCTGCACCTTAAATGCTTGGTTTCCTATGACTATAAAATAATAGCTTTTTGGTGCACAATGTACAACGTCTCACAGTGAGCATAACCATGTCACTCTACACTTCAAAATCCATACTATTTTTCTATTGATTTTATGACCGTTGTACCTGACTTGCTGCTAGATGCAGGTGCCACAGTGGCTTCCTTAATTTGTGTAAGAAGGAAGTCTTTGTCCTTTTTCAGCTCCCTGTTGGCCTCCTCCAGGTATTTAATGCGGTCCTCAAGGTGATCAATCTTCTGTCTATCCATCTTTGCTTGTTGTTTCAGTTTGGTCAACTCCACTGCCCCCGTTGGTGACCCTGGAAATATGTATTGGGTAAATACATTTGATTTTAATATTAATTAAAACGTTTTATTTAAATTCCATCTAAAAAATGCCCCTTGCTGTTTACTGTACATGCAAATAAATGGGCAGTAAGAACTTAAATGGTTGTCATAAAAAAACAATATAAGTATCAAAATTAAATCTGTCTTTGTTAGCACAAGTATCATGATTACTGGAGCTGAATTAAACTATTCTGATCAAAGATTTGTTGAAGTTGATATAGACTACTAATGCTTCTATTTAGAAGATAACATTTATTGTTTAGATCGAAGGCACGTGAGGTTATAAGAAAGTAGGGCTGGGTGATATATTTATTTTATGAAAAATGAAATTTTCTGTTTAAGATTTGCTTTTAGGAAAATCTGTCTTTTTTGATCATCGTACTTATTGGGCTTTCATAGTTCACAGTAAGATCAGGTCATGATTTTTTGTTCTTAGATGTATACTAATAACTAAAAAACTAGCTTAATGTATAATAACACTATCTGTACACATTAAGTGTGTTATGTTTAATCCTTTTCAGTGGCAGGGCCTACAAATTATTGTTTTTCCACAATGTTTCACAGGTTGGATTTAGTTGCACTTAGAATTCAAATAAAAGTCAGCTTTTGAAGGTAATTCATGGCCTTCTCAATTTTTATTAAGAAATTTAAGGGAGAATAAAAATCAATCTTATTTTTGAGCCATATCTTCCAGCCCTACAAGATGTGTATTTTTGTCACTTAATATGCCTTCATAAAATATTTAAAAACAAATACAATGGCTTATGTATGCTTGCAAGAGGCTTATTAAACCTTCAAGGGCTACTGTACATTTTTGGGTGTATCTCTTAATCCATAATAGCTACTAATTTCCTTTTTTTTAATCCAAAACGTGAGATCTTAGATTTTCCACTGATACCATTAACATAGTGGTTTGCCCTCCAAAACCGTATAGAAAACGGATAAAAATCAGTGACCGATGCGTCCTGGTAATGTGACGCAAAGTTCCCCAATCAGAGTACAGAATGCGGATTAAAAAAACTGTTAGACGACAAGATATTAGCTTGGTTTAACTTGATACGCTAGCATGAATCTGTAAGAAAAAGGCTATAAATAAGATAAAAATCAGCAAAGCAACAGTCCTTTATGAAGGTTTATTGTGCGTAATTGCACAGATAGTGATACATTTACACAATAAGATTTAACTTATTTAACTTCACAAAAGTATTCGCTGAACCAGAAATGACTTTGTATGTACATTTTTACATACTGACAAATAAGCTTATCAATGAAAAATGGATGTATAATGCTTAACTGAAACATTTTAGATGGTGTTATAACACCACTATGAAATAAAAAAAATCTTCAGGCAAAAATATGCTCTCAAAAGGCCTTAAGACATTGAAGCGTTACTAAATAAACAGATTGAACATCAGATGACATAGTTTACAGACAAATTAAAAACCTTTAGCAGCCTAAAATGTAACTTTTGTATTAACTGGGCTGGTGGGATGAGTAAATTTCACACCCTTCCAGAGAAAATAGTACACCAAAAGTAACTTACACAATTTCCTTGGGGAATATTTCATTTGCTTCTTTGGCTTTCGACCAACGGAGGCAAGTTCTAAATCTTGTGGCTTGTCCACGAAAGCCTCCTCCACAACCTCTTGCACTTCTTCGACAGCGTCCTGTACCCCCCCATCGCGTGTCTTTTTGCCAAAACGAGTCTCCATCTCGCTAAAATTGGCACAAAAAAAGAACACAAGCAGCATGTGACATCAGTTAAGTTGCTTTAGTAAAACACACAAAACGTAACTTTGACCTGGTAGTTTATTGTTTACTAGATTTAAATTTGAGAAAAAATATAAATGCCAGAATTTCTAGAATGTGTACAATATTAAGGACTAATGTTCCAGATAAAGAGTTAGTTGAATTTAGCTAACGTTAACTGAAAGCTAGCTGAAATCAACTTTACATAGAATGAAAACTGTTTTTTCTTAAAAGATGTAATTAAATATTAAGCATAAGCCTACCTTTTATATTTATCTGGGGAGTTACCTCTATTCCCTTTTACACCGCAAGTAAAATATGGTCTGGTCCAGTCGTTTCTTCTAGCTTACATTAGGCAGGCACACAAGACGAAGGTGGTGTTCTTCTTCGTGGAGTTTTTTTTTGGCGGTTTGCAAAAAAAACACCATGTGCGCACTACCGCCATCTACCGACATGGTGTGGGGCACAGAATGATTATCAGTGAATTCTATTTAATTTCTTGCTATCCTCAAATTTCATTACCCACCTTTGTGGCTTTAAAAAATGTAATCAAATTATGATACTTTTACTGTCTTAATCTTTCAGCAATATAATTATTACATTATTTTTTTCTTGAATCTTTCCAAGGTCTTCTATCATCCATCTTCTTTCTTTTTCATATCTCCCACATGCTAATATAACAATATCTACACAATGTTGACATCTTCCCATAATGTTTCTTTTTTAAAATGAATATATGCAATATATAATTAAGTCCTGTGTGACCAAACGTTAATTATGTTATTAATTTATCCTCCCTCCTGTTTCTCTGTCCTGTACTCATTTCTCTTGATTGTATCATATTGAATCATATAATACAATCTACTCTTTTTTGCTTCTTTTCATTCATTTTGTCACTTTTTATTTATTTATTTGTTTGACTACACTTCTTGCCTCTGATTTTCTTGTAATTACACTAAAATTATTTTTCCTTTGTTGTTGCCATTTTGGCCTTCAATGGCTGCTGGTACCCTTTAAAAAAAAATAATTCCATCATCTGAATTCTGAACAACGAATGCTGTATTTCAACTAAAATGTCTTGTCTGCTTTCTGAGTGACTTTGCTTTAAACGTATAAGTGCTGAACTTGAATCCAAACTTACCAATGCTTTTAATGGTTTTAGGACTCTATCCACTGCAATGCTAATAGAATGGATAAAAAATCTCCCGTGTATACTGATAGTCCCTTATTGATTTGATTTCTTTGCACTTTTGGTACAACACTTGCTTTTCCTATGTTGACAGCAGAGTTTTCTGATGTATCTGTCAATATCTTTACAACAATTTACTGTATGTATTCCTGCAGTATATATGAATTGAATATGACTTCTTTTTCCTTTTTATCTTTATTAATTTATTTTTGGTCCATAAATGCTAAATCTACTTTTGCATCTGTTAAAATCCATAGTGGAATCTGTGTTAATGTTACCATTGAATTTATGGTTTCGTTACTTATTTGTGTTAGGGTTAGGGTTCTTGACTATTTTATTAAGGCATTTGACAGGATATAAATGCTTAATGACATCTTTATAACTAGTCCTATAAGGAGACATTTTTATAAAACAATTTAAATGGTCTCATGATAGCCAAAGTTAAGAACAAACACATATGACAGTGTAATTTAATGTAAAAACATGCATAACAATAACTTTTTAAAGGTTTATAATTAGATCTGTCATGACATATTTATGATGGGTTATGAGCTTTGGGTTTATGTAAAGTTGTCATAACAAAGACATTTTTGTCTCTGTTAATGTCAAGTTGTCATAACAAAGACATTTTAAACAATGTCAACTTTCCTTTAATAGTGTCATAATTTACCGAATGACAATTAATGACAACAGTCCTTAACATTCATAAAGAGTCATTTATGTTCATAACAGGTGTTATGTCATGTTTATGACAGTGTAATGTCAGTCTTATGTACACCCCTTCAAATAAAGTGTTACCCTGACTTCCACTACAGGCCCCTACAGGCTAAAGTATTCACACCCCATTAAAGTCCTTTTAGCAGCTGACCACCACAAACTCTGCTGATTTTACTGCCATTTGATTTGGCAGATCAACACAAAGCAGCACATCCAGGCTCATTAGTGGAAACTTTTCCCCCCTGAATAACTCCATCTAATAAAAGTGAAGATGAAATGTGCTGCAGATTTCTTTGAAGACTCATTAGTTTGAAACAGTCCAAGAAGAAAAGCTTGGATTTTCTCCATTGCTGCATCAGAGCAAATGTTCTTCAGCTTTAACAGCTTTGAGTCAACTTTAAAGCTGAAAACTAAAGAGATCACCAAGAAGTTAGTTGATGTGTTTGTGGACTGAAAACCAGCAGATCAGATTCCTCCTGTAAAGCCTTTAGAACGGCAGCAGAAAGAGGTTCTCCAAAACTTTCCCACGTAGAAACAAACAACTAGTTTCCTTTTGCTCCACTTCACCATGATATGCTACTTTGTCTCCATGTGTCTCCTAAAATGGCCAGAAAAGCCAATAAGGCCACGGTTAGGGCTGCAGTTAGATGTGGGGGAGCATCAGGGAGAAAAGGCTCAGAAGGTCATAAATTAGGCTCAGAAATGATGGATTTGATCTGGGCCAGATTTTGAATCCATCAAGCTGTCAATTCAAAGTTGACAGAAAGGACTTGCTGTATTTTGTTGCCTCCAGGTTAGGGATGAGTCTCTGCCTCCAGCCAAGGAGTTCACATGATCTTTGGTGTCTTGTTCCTGTGTGATGGCAGCATGGAGCAGGATGAAGGGCAGACAGCTGGAGGCTTCATCCGCACTAATCAGAATCAGCTGCTTTACTGACAACCTTTGAGCAACAAACCAGCAATCTGACTTTGCTTCCACTTTGCTCTCAGTCTTCAGACGTTTTCAACAGAAATCTAAAGAATTTGGTGGATTTCTTCTAGTTTTTGTCACATGGAAACTTTTCAGATCATCAAATGAATTTTAATGTCAGACAAACAGAACCTGAGTAGATCCAGAAAGTCGTTTTAAAGTCATTCTTGTATTTCGTCTGCTTCAAGCCTTGGCGGCAGCAGCTGCCATCAAGTGGTTCTGATAACTGCTAATCAGTCTTTTCCATCAGCTGGACCAGTTTGGACCCGCTCTGCTTTGCAGAACTTTTTCATTCAGACACATTGGAGGCTTTTCCAGCATGAACAGCCTGTTTAAGGTCAGGCCACAGCATCTCAGTCAGCTTTAGCTCCAGACTTTGACTAGGCCACTCCACAACCTTCATCCCTGGCTTTGCTGCTGAGCTTTGGATCATTGTCCTGCTGCAGAACCTCAGTCAGCTTGAGTCTAAGGTCCAGAACTGCTTGCAGGACTTTCTTCTCCAGGATTTTCTGTCAAAGAGCAGAATTCATGCTTCCTTCAGTTCTAGCAAGTCCTCCAGGTCCAGAAGAAGCAGAAGCACCCAGACCATCACACTGCCACCACCGTGTTTGACTGTAGGCCTGATGTTGTGCTTCTGAAACGCTGTCCTAGTTCTTCAGCAGATGGAACGGACCCACACCTTCCAGAAAGGTCCAGTTTGTCTCATCAGTCCCAGAATATTTCCCCAAAAGTCTTGATGATCATCCAGATGTTTTTGGCTCTTTGGCTTCTTGTGGCTCAGCAGTGGTTCTGGTCTTGGACCTCTCCCATGGAGGCCATTTTTCCACTTTCTCTCTAATTGTTGAATGCTGACCTCTGACCTTAACTGAGGCAGTGAGTCCTGCAGAGCTTCACATGTTGTTCTGCTTCCTCTGGGACCTCCTGGATGAGTCCTTGTTAAATCTCTCAGTCATTTAGATGTGACTCAGATTTTTATGCTAGATGTGCTTCGTTCAACTGCCTCCTTTTTTACCTCAGCTTTTTTACCTTCATTGCACTATTCAGTTTACAGCATTTTAGGATTCTATGGTACTCCACAGGGAAGTATAATAAGTCCTTTATTATTTTCGATAATGATAGATGATGTGTTTCAAAATATAGATAATGGAATGGGTTTTTCTCTTTTTGCTGACGATGGAGCTATGTGGAAGAGAGGGAGAAATTTGGAATTTATTACTAAAAAGATGCAACAAGCTATTGTTAAATTTGAAGAATGGTCATTAAAATGGGGATTTAAATTTTCAGTCGATAAGACTAAAACAATGTTCTTTTCAAGGAAGAAAATTAATGATGGTAAATTAAAATTTTATAATCAAGAAATAGAAAGAGTGAAGCAATTTGAATTTTTAGGGGTTTGGTTTAATGAAAGAATCACATGGAATGTACATATTCAAAGAGTTTTAGACAAATGCAAGAAAGTAATAAATATTATGAGATGTTTAATTGGTAGGGAGTGGGGAGCAGATAGAATAGCATTAAAGAATATATATACAGGATTAATTAGATCAGTGATAGACTATGGAAGTATTGTGTATAATTCAGCAGCAGAGACAAATTTACAAAAACTGGATCGGATTCAATATCAAGCAATGAGATTATGTACAGGAGCAATTAAAACTACACCAACAGCCGCATTATTGGTAGAAATGGGAGAAATGCCACTTGCATTTAGAAGAGAGCAATTAACATTAAATTATTTCTATTAATCATAGAAAGGATCATCCAACTCTACAAACAATAAAACCTTGTTGGGAAAAAGAAGTAAAAGATATTAGAAGTTTTGGTTGGATTGTATGTGAAAAAATAACAGAATTCAAAATAGATCAGATTAGTATAAGCCAAACAGTTCCAGTATCAGTTATACGACCATGGATAATTACAGATGCTAGGGTAGATTTTACTTTGTTGGAAAGAAGAAAGGATAAGGAATTCATATTAAACTCATATATAGTACAGGAATATATTAATAAATATTATAATTATGTAAAAATTTATACAGATGCCTCTAAAAATATAACAAATCAAATAGGAGTAGCCTTTATTGTACCAGAATTTAATGTTAAAATTAGGAAAAGAATAAGTGATGAAGTTTCAATTTATACAGGAGAAATGATTGCAATATTATTAGCTGTTCAATGGGTGGAAGAAGTTAAACCACTAAGATCAGTCATATGTTCAGATTCTAGCTCATCTTTAATTAGTTTGCAATATAATCATTCAGAAAGCAGGCCAGATATTTTAATAGAAATACAACAGACACTATATAGAATAAATATGATGGGTTTAATTATAAATTTTGTATGGATACCGGCACATTATGGAGTTAAAGGAAATGAACAGGTATATAGGGTAGCAAAAGAAGCTGTTAGAAATTCATCAGTGGATTTATTTGTTAATTTAGTAAATCTGAAGTCAAAATGTTAATTAAACAGAAAATAAAGGATAAATAGCAAAAGGAATGGGAGAAAGGAAATAAAGGACGTTGGTTTTATAAAATTCAAAAGAAAATTGGAGAAATGAGAAGAACAGAAAGAACAAGAAGAGAATAAACAATCATTTCTCGAATGAGGTTTGGCCATACCGGATTAAATGGTGCTCTGTTTATTTTAGGAAAACATAGGAATGGCAAATGTGAATATTGTGGGGTAGATGAAACAGTTGAGCACGTGATGTTATACTGTAATAAATATGAGGAGGAGAGACAGCAATTAATTCGAAATTTGAGTAAAGTAAAAGTTAAATTAGATTTATTTCAATTATTCAGAAGTATTTCAGATAGTAATATTTACAGTATAGTATTTCAATATCTAAAAGTAACACATTTATATAATAGAATTTAATTCCTGAGAGTCATTCTGGTCCACACTCCATTCCAGTAGATGGCGGAAATGCATCTATCTGTTGTTTGCCAACCGCCAAAAAATTTCGAAGAAGAAGAAGAAGCATATGACGTACTAACAGAGCGACGACGAAAACACAAGCCAGGCTACTCTTGCTGCTGCAGGTAAAGGCTCGTTAGCTCAGCAAATAAGCAACATGTCGGCAGAGGATATTTGCCGTTTATGTAAAGATAATTTGCGAATAAAAGGCATAATTTCAGGTTCCCGGTCCATATTCCAAAAGAATGATGCAAGAGAAAAAAGCATTAGCGAGTGGCTAACAGAATTAGGACTACCGCTGTCTGAAAATGTTTCTAGATCAGGTCGTATTTGCTTGAGTTGCTTCCGCTTGATTGGTAGACTACAGGATGATTTCGACGTTTTTAGAAGATGGCAAGAAGCAGAGAAAGACTCAAACCCAGCAGAAGCATCAACCTTAACATCACAGGCAACTGCCGAATCTTCAAACGCATCATCAACAGGCAAGAAACGCCCTGAGAAACGGGACAGAGAGCCGACCCCTTCCAAGACGTGTCTCCAGCCCCCAACACCAACAGCACCTCCAGCTCCAAAGTACTCAAGGCCGACTACAGACAACGTAACCCCAAAGACGGCACGGCAAAGTTTGACGGAGGTAATTAGAACTGAATGTGAAACATAACTTGTGTTTGGTTAAAGTGCTGATATCACTGATGTATGACGTCAGACCCAGTACACGGGTAGAACATGTAGCTGCTAGGATCCCAAAGGACTAAAAAAAAAAGCTCATCCTCGAACATCAAACGCCATTCCCTACACAATAGACTATGTAAGATAATCTTCTTGAGCCTTGATTGTCTCACCAGCTTGTTTTTATTATTATTTATTATAGCTATAACATACACACCCATGTTTCTTATATCCATATGACAGACACAATTCAACCACACCAGTACCTTGTATATATAGTGTACAGATTGGCTGTAATTAAAAAAGTGTATCTTTTTCTGATCTGTAATAAACACTGTTGTCTTGTGATAACATCTTGATATCAGGAATTTAGCTACATTGTTGTCAAAGGCTTAATGCATCAGGATTTTGCTACCCAGGATAACAAATTATTAATCGTCTGAATCTGAGTATACTAGTAGTTTACTAATGAACCCTTTTTATTTGTGTTTCAGGTTATTATTCACTACCCATCCCATCCAAAGGGTGACAGAATTGTATGTCAGGCAAACACGGCAGCAATTGTTGAAAATATTGCAAAGCAGAATTGGTCACGGGCGGCCAATCAGATGGTCAAAAACAAAGACATCTTAGAAGCACTTAAGGAAAACATCCTTCAAGTTATTGAGGATGAGATAAAGTTCCTATGCAACCCGCTTAAGGGTTTCATGCTTTGGCGGTCATCAGCTGCTGATTTGAAGGCATTTTCTTTTGCAAACCTTCAGTCAGATCTTCAGTCTATGGCACCATTCACATATTCCATATTTTCTCAAATCACCAAAGGTTCTCCCCATCCCACTTGTGCTTCTGCTGCTATAGCCTTGCAAGGAAGGGAACCACGCTTGTCGGCCTTTGCCTACTACGTAAACAGTGTGCTGCAGTATGGTGGGGCCAAAAAAGCTGTTTACAAAAGGTTAAGCAAACTGTGTATAACAACTGCACACAATCATGCTATTGGAAAGCAAAAACAGTTGGCAACTACATGCGGTGAAGAGTTACAGCTACAAAAAGTAGCCCATGAAGTCTTCCTCAAGTCTCAAAAGGAACATGGAGGCACGGATGTGGAGGGAGCTAGGGCAACAAGAACACTAAGTGACACAGTGGACCTGGACACAGCTACGCTAAGCATGGAACATTGCATTTCAACAGGTGAGAGGGACCAGCCATTAAGATGGCCAAATTGTCAGTCATCCAAAAAACGCTTTTTTGTTTATCTCTTTTAGAAAGAGGGTCGCATGTTTTCTTCTGGCTGTTCACTATGGAGGACCAATCCTGCCAACATTTAGAATATATAAAGAAATAAATCACTTAAATACTGGTCCAAAAAGTAGCTAATAATATAAAACTGTGTCATTAAATGCAACAAAATAATAAAACGACATTTATATATTAACTGTTCAATTGATCAGCTACAAATATATGTTTATATATCGATGTTTAACTGTCACATTATAGCTCGTCTTATTCTATCCAATTTAGTCATTATTAAACATTTTAACAGAATAATTTAATTAAATCTCCACAACAGAATGACCCTAAAGTTACCGGTGATCATTTCTAGGGTGAAACTGTCAGTTCCTGAGGTTCAGTTTTCTCTTCACTGCTGATCAAATCTTTTTCTCTAAACTGAATCTTTCCCATCGTTGTAACATTGTAAAGATCTAGTTGTTCATAAAGCATGTAATGTGTTTCAGTGTTGGCTGCAGATGTTAAAGAAGAGGCTCCTGAAGAACAGAGTCCTGAGGAGGAGCAGCAGGAGTCAGAGCCCCTCTACATAAATGAGGAACAGGAGGAACCCGGGGTCCGTCAGGAAGGAGAGCAGCTCCTTGTGAAGGAGGAGACTGATAGCAGGTTTCCATTAACTGCTGCTCCTATCAACAGTAAGGATTGCTTTACTTTGTTTCTGTGTCCTGTGTTGCAGCTAAAGGCCAAAACTCTCTGGATTCATCAGCTTCCTATCAGACAAAACTATAAAAATTAATGTGTGTCGCTGTTGTTAAAATGTTAGTAAAATGCAACACACAATAAGATTAATTTATGTGACAATGTAGGAAATTTTATACATTGCCCGAGTCCTGCATACATCTAATCCTACCAGAAAGATAGAAACGGTTTGCAGTAGTGAAATGGGTTAATTGATAGGTCACGTTATTCCAACTCCAGATGTACACATCATGTAAACACCCAACGAAAGGCACCTGAGGTAATTGAGGATGACTCTTTATTGTTTCTCTAGCTGGTTCATGAGTCCAATCACATAACACCTCGTCTCCGGTTAAACATGGGTTAAGATGTCCTTGTTGTAGCATACATACCATCCCTTTATCAGCAGTCTCACATAGATCCAGGTCATAGGTGTAGTTTGTCTGTGGGTCAAACCAATCACCATCCAGTTTCAAAAACCAATACCCCTGTACAGTCACTACGGGCAATATATAATAATGACAGACAGTAGTACTATCGTAACATCATATTGTGTCCAATGTCCTTCACACATAGTAGCATTACAATAGGTCTTCTGTGATTCTAGTTGTAACCAACTATTACTACTAATGTTCCATAGTTGTCTCCGTTCGTGGAAATTTCCGGTAGTAACCACACGCTTAAACCGTTCTTGTTATATATGAGCGTGCATCATTTGTACGTTACATACCATCCAGTTCAAAGTTATAGAAATGTTCGTTAACACTTCTGCTGTCGTGTTCCACATTTTAATTTGCCAGTTCAGTTCTTTAAGGAAGATCTTTGCCGTTTCCTCCTGTGATGTTACAACAGTAGGCATCCATAATCCAACCTGATGAACAGCTCTTGATGCATGCTGTCCAGTGTTTAATAACATAGTTCTTGTTACTTTTTTGTCAAAAGTGTTGGAAACACTTAACACAGTACCTGTTCCACCAAGCAAAGTGTCCCACCATGCACGTTTCGTCCTAGTGCATGTTGGCAGAGGAAAAAAAAAAAAAAACTTTCCAGTGAATTTTATTTGTTATCGTCGATTGTGCCATTTGTTGACAAGTGTGTGCAGCAGGTGCAATTTGAGTGTGTGTCTTCTTACACGCTCGTTCTGTAGATGATTCATATTGGCACAAACCTCTCCTTGAAACCACTTTAACGTTACATCCCTTGAAGACTACTGGCATGCTTCTTACACGCCACTGAGAGCATGTGTAGTCATCCTGGATTCCATTGCGCATGCTGTCTCCCCATCACAGTTGATACGGCTGAACCACTTCTTTCAGGATCCAGCCTGGTGCTTCTGCCCAACAGAGGTGTGCCAGCAGGACCATGGCAGCGAGGACACGGAGGATGATGGCCCCAAATCCTGCACCAGCCCTGTGGTGCCTCCCATGGTTTGGGACGTCCGCCATGGCGCTGTCCCTCGGGTCGTCCAATCAGCAGATCCCAGGGAAAAATGGATCTGAAATCAAAAATTAGTATTGCTATGAGGGGAGAGGGAAAGGGAGAAAAAAAATTAGTTTTCTCTTACATAGCACTTAGACACTGGCACATTTATCCATTTTTCCCCTTGGTATAATACTGCCACTGTTGCATCAGTGCCTTGTGAAATGATTTCAGCTGGTCTAGGTGGACCATTTTCCTGTCTCACCCAAACTTTGGCTCCTGGTTTATCTGTTGAGCCAAACCCCCCTGCTCCTCTTACAGTGATGACGCTCAGACCACAACCTCGTCTACCTGCTCCCCCATTACATTCCACTGGTGAGGAGACAAAAGGCACAGAAGAAGTCAGTGAAAGTTTGGTCAGACGAAGCCAGTGAGAGACTGAAGGACTGTTTCAGAACCACAGACTGGAGCATGTTCCAAAGCTCTCATGGAGACGACATCACTGACTACATGAACTTCTGTGTGGAGAGCATTGTGCCAACACGACGGCTACGATGCTTTCCAAACAACCCCCGCTGGGTGACCCCTGAGCTGAAAGTCCTCCTGAACCAGAAGAAGAGGGCTTTCTACTCAGGGGACAGAGAGGAGCAGCGTAGAGTCCAGCGGCAGCTCCAGTGGAAGATCAGGGCAGCAAAGAAGGATTATGGGAAGAAGATGGAGGAGCAGCTGGCACAGAACAACGTCAGGGATGTGTGGAGAGGTCTGAAGAACATCTCCGGCTTCGGGCAGAGGACCAGCAGGGCTGCAGACGGTGACACCAAGTCTGCAGATGAGTTGAACACATTCTTCACACGGTTCGACTCCCCCCACACTGGCCCCCTTCCTGCCGTCAACTCTCCACATGTCTCCAACCACCAGCCCTCCAGAGATCTACCATCCCCCCCACCGCCACTCCTATCAACGACTGACCCATCCACACCTTCAGCCCTACCTTCTTCTCCCCTCACAGTCACACCAATGCAGGTGAGAGGACAGCTGACGAGGCTGAAACAAAGGAAAGCCTCAGGACCGGACGGCATCCCCCCCAGGCTACTGAGGACCTGTGCAGATGAGCTCTGTGAGGTCCTCAGCTACATCTACAACCTGAGCCTCAGCCGGGGGGTGGTGCCCACCCTGTGAAAGACCTCCTGTGTGGTACCGGTTCCCAAAACACCGCACGCCAGGGAACCGGCCGACTTCAGACCAGTCTCCCTGACCTCCCACCTGATGAAGACCATGGAGCGCCTCATCCTAGCTCACCTACGCACCGTGGTGAGCCCCACCCTGGACCCGCTGCAGTTTGCCTACCAGCCCAACATCGGAGTAGAGGATGCCATCATCTACCTGCTGCAGCGGGCGCTCACCCACCTGGAGACCACCGGGAGCGCTGTGAGAGTCATGTTCTTTGACTTCTCCAGCGCTTTCAACACCATCAGACCGGTGCTGCTGAGGGGGAAGCTGGAGGACGCTGGGGTGGACAAACATCTGGCTGACTGGACCATGGACTACCTCACTGACCGCCCTCAGTAAGTGCGGCTGTATGGCTGTCAGTCAGAGGTGGCACTCTGCAGCACTGGGGGCCCCCCAGGGCACTGTTCTGTCTCCGTTTCTCTTCACTCTTTACACCTCGGACTTCACCTACAACACGGACAGCTGCCACCTTCAGAAGTTCTCTGACGACTCGGCCATTGTGGGCTGCGTGTCTGAGGGGAACGAGCTGGAGTACCGGTCGGTCATCATGGACTTTGTGGACTGGTGTGAGAAAAACCATCTGTGCTTAAACACCAGTAAGACCAAGGAGATGGTGATTGACTTCAGGAGAAGACCCCCATCTCACTCACCTGTGAACATCCAGGGGCCGGACATAGAATACCTGGGTGTTCACGTCAACAATAAGCTGGACTGGACTCACAACACAGTCGCTCTGTATAAGAAGGGCCAGAGCCGCCTCCACCTCCTGATGAGGATGAGGTCCTTTGGAGTGAGCAGGCCTCTGCTAAAAACTTTTTATGACTCTGTGGTGGCCTCAGCCTCCTCTACGCTGTCGTCTGCTGGGCTCCTGGCAGTGCAGAGCGGGACAGAAAGAGGCTGAATAAGCTGGTGAGGAAGGCCACTTCTGTCCTGGGCTGCACTCTGGACTCTGTGGAGGAAGTGGCTGAGAGGAGGGTGTTGTCCAAGTTCACATCCATCATGGACAACACCTTCCACCCCCTGCACCAGACTGTAGAGGAGCTGAGCAGCTCCTTCAGTGACAGACTTAGACATCCTGTCTGTAAAAAGGAGCGCTACAGCAGGTCATTCATCCCTGCTGCTATCAGACTTTACAATGCTGCACTGTAACTGTGACCATAACTGTAACAATTAATGTGCAATAATCTATTTAATACACTGTCCTACAACCCGTGCAATAATCCTGATGTAGTGACTTCTGCTGCTATCACCACCTGAACATAAGTCAGCCCACATGTATGTATGTATGTACAAATGTATACAATGTATATGCACGTACATACGCGTAGGTGCGTATGTAAGTAGGCGCATAGATATATGTATATATTGAAGTATACAGATATGTTTATATATATATATATATATATATATATATATATATATATATATATATAGACCACCAAGAATGTAAATGAGACATCATATGCTCATTCCTATTTCCTTTTTTGTATTTTTTTGGTATTCTTTCTGATCCATTTTATATATGAAGATCCACTGTATATAACTGAATGCACCTTCCCTACTCTGCACCTTCTTGTATGAGCCGATGTGACGAGTGAATTTCTCCATTGTGAGATCAATAAAGGCCATCTTATCTTATGTTAGTGGGGGCATCAATTTCTTGAACCTCTGTCATTCCACAGGGTTTCACTAGCAGTTGTGCTATTTTTCTCCTTTCTCAATTACCAGGGATTTTCTCCTTGATAATCCCCATCAGTCACTCCAGCTTGTATTGTCATTAACAGCTGAGGCCTGCAACTCCACAGGCCCGCACATCATCTTTCCCTTTGACACAGCTTGTTGTGTGGCTTTCTTAGCCAAATCTAATGCTCTTTGCTGTGCTTCTTCCCAGATAAAATTTTCTTTTTCAGGCCCTTCTCAGAATTGGAATGACCACATCCTTGTGCCATAAAATGCCTAATGTTTACACAATGTATAAACAAATGTGTAAATAAATGTAGGTGAATTTCATGCTGAAATATTTTTAACTCCTGTACTAAGCATTTACATATACATTAATACATTTTCCATTCAGATAAAATCACAAGTTTTATTGTTCATTTATTTTTACTCTCTTATTCACACATATAATCCTGAGCGGTTTCTCAGTTTGTCAAATGCAGAGGCAGTAAGTCTGCCCCTGGAGCAATTGGCCTATTATTCAATTGGGCCAATGCTTGCATCAATTTAGGCTTCCAATCTGTTAAGTCATGATTATCAGACATTTTTTGAATGATTCTTTCAACAATCCATTCATCCTCTCAATCAGCCCAGCAGCCTGCGGATAATATGGAATCTGATAAATCAATTCGATATGTCGTTCTTATATCATCAATTGACCAATTCGTGATCTGAATTGGCGGGGCTCGGCCTTCATCCTAGTTAAACTCCATCAGATCCGTCAGATCAGGGTACATGTTGCTCCTCCTATCTTTGTTCTTTCTTTTCCTTTTCCTCACTCTCCTTACTTTCACCTCTTTGCCCGAGGATTCCTCAGAGTCTGACACCTCAATCTCAACCACTTTAGCAGGTTTTCTGCGCACAACAGACTCAGATTCTTCAGCAGGTGGATCCGATGGTGTGGGATGAATCGTCTCTAGCAACAGCTGAATCAAATAATTTAATGGGTCCAGCTCAGCACCAAATCCTGCACAGTTAACTTTTAAGCCTCTTCTTTGACACATCTGTCTCAACTCATCAGTAGGTAATGCGTGTATCTCTGAAGCAGGCACCCCAGCATTAATCAGTGCTCTCCACAACATGTTGCGTGGTGGACCCTGTTCATTTCTCCCCCGCTCCCTCTGCGGCCTGCGGACCGGAGTTTGTTGAACTTGTGGTCTGCATTCCTCCTGCTTGCCCCATTCTCCCAGATTCCCCAGCTCCATGATTCGAGCCTTAATGGTTTCCATCGGGGCATCTGGAGCTCCCAGCATCACAGTAAGCATAGCTGCCCGATAATGCTGTGGGGCAGTTTTAATCAACTGATCTCTCACCACCTTCGGAACAGCCACTTGCTGATATCCAGCCACCATCCCCACTGGTAACGAATCACGCACACACAGCCTCGTCAGCCTCTGCACACACTCCTTTAATGTTAACCATGGTCCAGAGATTTCGGGCCAATCAGATACATTGGGACACGTTGCTCGTTCTGCCTCAGACCACACGTCAAACAATGATCTCGCCTGATCCCCCAAATTTCTCGCTTCTTGCCTATAATTAGCATTTACATCAATTACCTCATTACCTTGAGAATCTAGCCGCTGCCGGAAGGCTGCGGGTATATGCTGCTGCTCTCTTCTCCTTCGGACGACGGGTTTAACCCCCAATGGAGGGAAAGGACGTGGATCTGGAGGACCTCCAGAATCACTGTCCTCCTCATCGTCCCACATATTACCGTCCCAGCTTTCGGGATCCCACCCAGACCCCATTCCAGTTACAAACGAACTGACTTTTTTCAGAGGAAAACGGCTGGGTTTTTTCCTTGTTAACACAGACACCTGGGCCACAGCTTTTTCTGCAACACTGGTCATCTGTTCCAGCTGATTAGTCAGCATTTGCACATGCTGCCGATACAGTGACTCAGCAGACTGCAGCTCAGTCATTGCCTGTCTGTCTTTTAACTGCTGAGTTTTTAATTGTTGGCCAGCTTCATACTGCTGCTTCCATGTCGTGGCACAAATCCACAAACGCCTCTGTAATCCGTCCACCGGAGCCTTTTTTTGCACCTCAATTTTCTGCAACACTTTCAATAATTCTTCGGGTCCCGCTGCCTCCAGCGGGCCGCTCCACGGCTCCGGTCTGCCCCCACCATCGCGCAAATACAGCGCTATCTGCTTAGAATTAGGAAGCTCCCATCCGGGAACTACCTCTTCCCTCTGAATTTTCTCATCAGAGTTCTTATTTCTCCTTTTAAACATATTTCTAAACATATTTGTGTATTGTAGTCTCTCCTCCAATCCTGCCGACAACGCCAAAATGTTTTATGAAATGTTTATTTCAGGATCGGGAGAGATCGGCAAACACAAATAAGGACTCAAACACTGTTTCTGTTAGAATATAAGGCACACATTTATTATTATTCCCCACAGAATACAGCACATCAAAACAACTAGCTCTTCACACACGCAAAGTAGCAAGCATTAAAGCAACAAGCTTTCAAACAGACGTGACGCTCAACAGATTCTCAGAATCAGCTCTTACCATTGACATGAACTGGGAGCCCTCAGTCCTAGGTTAAGATCAGCGTTCACGATGCCGGTATTCCACACACGAACTCACGGCAGACTCACCGGGCTGAGGGCAGTCACCTCTTTATATACTTGTAAACAAAGAGGCAGATGTGGAGCGAGAGTGGCCATCTCTCCCTCCACAGCTGCCCTGCTTCCCAAAACATGTTTCCCAAACAGAAACTGTTCCCAGCATCTCAGCAGTGTGTGAAGCAAAATAATATTGCAAACTCAGATAATAAAGCACAATATAAGCAAAATAAGGAATACAAGATCAGTCTTTCCCACAACACATTGTCACAAGTTCCCACCACAAGTTAAAACAAGTTATCTTAGTTTCATGTGAACTCAGGTGCGAACACCACAACAGCAATAATCAATGTGTGAACTGGCCAGTCCTCTCTCTTATTTATTTAACTGACCAGTCTTCCCATAATATTAAAAGTTATAAAACTGAGCAGGTTTTCCCATAATACATTGTTAAAGAGCAAAAATAATTCTTTAATATATCACATGGTTTTAAGCATTTAAATTTAAATTAATACTAAGTTTACATTTGAGAGACATAAAAAGACAACAAATAAGCATTAAAGTATGGTTTATGGGTTGGGTTCTGCAATGTTAAAAGATGAGTATAAAACTCATCTTTAGAACCAATCTCTGCTCACAATGGTGATCTGCACCGCCTAATCTACCTTCAGCAGTTATCATCAGTTATTGCACCGTAAACTGCAGAAAATACGAGCAGAGCGGCTCTTTCTGAGTTTACTCTCTGCTGCTGTCATGATGAGCTGCAGCGCGTTATGAGGCGGAGGGATATTTCGGCGTCACTTAGTTTAGAGCCCAAACAATCGACTTCACTTTCAGAAACAAGCCCAAAAACTGCCACCCCACAACTCATGAAATATACAAGTGACTTTAGAAAAAATAAAACCAAAGTTGCATAAAGTGGGATTCACAACAGCGAGCATACTTTCTAAGTGTGTCGTATCCCTCCGCCGCTCTGGTCGGTACACAAATGTTCCGGACAATGCAGACGACTCTCCCTGTGGCTCTACACTTCTCCAGGAGTGAATGCTGCTTGTCAGGACTTTGATGCAATCAACTGGGTTCCCTTATATAGGACATTTTTGAGACATGATCTGTATAATCTGACCTAATCTATATAATATGATTGAATTTGACTTTGTAAAGTGCCTTGAGATGACGTGTTTCAAGAATTGGCGCTATATAAATAAAATTGAATTGAATTCATGCCACTGGCAGAAAGTGTGAGAAATGTAGGAATTTGTCACATGAAATGCAGGCGATTGGTACGCTTGACGATGGATAAAACTTTCACAGACAGTCCCAGTTACTCATTGAATGTGCTCAGACCTGGCTGCAGGAACAAACTAAAAGGGGCTTTCTATTTTTCTTGGGTGTACAGTTATTGAGCAAACATTTTATTTACTTCAGACTGAACAGTGGCTCTATGACCACTCCTACAGTGCTGCAAAAAATCTCAATAAAATAAAACATTTCCATGTCATTTGGTGAGTTTTTAGAAGGAATTAATCAGAAAATTATATAAAAACACTGTAGTCATGTTGTGGGGAATACTCAGAACTTCTACATTTAAATAAAATTGCGTCTGTTTGCACTAACATGGTGCCCATGGGCACCAAGTAGCCCCAGGGACCACATGTGTTACCAGCAAGTCTATTCTAAAAAAATCACAATCCACCGGTGAGCTTAGTCCAAAATATTATCTTATTCTGTTACCATATTTTTCGTATTATAATGGACGCCTAAAGTTCTAAATTTTCTTAAAAAAAATCATGTTGCACCTTATATGTGATTAAAGTTATGATTACTGACTGATCTGATGTGGTACAATGTGCTAAAGAATCTGTTAAATGTGTAAGTACAACTTTGGTTAGCAACAAAGCCGTTCCACTCAATGGATATTGGGAGCATTACGGTACCTGATTAAACCCTTCAGTAGTCTGCCTGACTTTAGAGACTTGTGTACGTGAAGGGGCAGAGTTTTGAAGAATTTTTAATGTGCCTTATATTCCGTTGTGCCTATGTGTGGACAAATATGCTTTGTCCAATATTCCTAATGTGTCTAACATTTTGTTACAAAAGCATGGCTGAAAAGGTCAATATCGTGTCATCAGCACTTTAAGGTAAAAAAGATAGCTCTACAAAGAACAGAGTTTTTGAAGGGGTTATGTAATATTTTTGTGTTTTACTGTTCTACATGTTCTGTCAAAGAATTTGTTCTAACTAAATTACCTAAATATATCTTAATTAAAATGAGCCGCAGTTCTAGCTGAGATTCAAATACTATCTAATGTGAATGTGTTTCAATGTTTCCTGCAGATGTTAAGCAGAAGCTGATTGTTAAAGAAGAAGCTTCTTTAGACCACAGACCTCCTGATGACCTGCATGACCCAAAGCCCCCCCACATCAAGGAGGAACAGGAGGGAGTCTACATCAGTCTGCCAGGAGAGCAGCTCAATGGGAAGGAGGTGAATAATGCCATCAGGTTTCCAGTGGCTGCTCCTCCCATAAATACTCTGGATGATAAACAGTCTCTGCTGCTCTCACAGCTTTATCCAGACCAGATTAAAGGCAGAGAGCTTCCAGAAGAGAATGATGGGAAAGAGTCCATCAGGATACAAGATCGTGGAGATGCTTCCATTTCTTCAGAGGCTGAAGACACTGAGGAGGATGAAGAGGACAGAGATGTAGATCACCCTTTCTCTGAGCTGAAACACACTTCAGACTCTGGATATAATAAATGTTCTACAGAGAAGAAAAATGTGGAGTCATGTAGAAAAGGCCACACAGGAATGAAGTTTAGTTGCAAAGACTGTGGCAAAACATTTATTAAAAAATCCTCTTTAAACAAACACATGAGAATTCACACAGGAGAGAAGCCTTTCTGTTGTGATCTATGTGGGCAAAGATTTAGCGATAAAGGAGCTTTAAACAGACACATGAGAATCCATACAGGAGAGAAGCCTTTCTGTTGTGATCTATGTGGACAAAGCTTTAGTCAAAAATCACATGTAATTACACACATGAGAATCCACACAGGACAGAAGCCTTTCTGTTGTGATCTATGTGGACAAAGATTTAGTGAGAAAGGAAGTTTAAACAGACACATGAGAATCCATACAGGACAGAAGCCTTTCTGTTGTGATCTATGTGGACAAAGATTTAGGGAGAAAGGAACTTTAAACACACACATGAGAATCCATACAGGACAGAAGCCTTTCTGTTGTGATCTATGTGGACAAAGATTTAGTCGAAGAGGAAATTTAAACACACACATGAGAATTCATACAGGAAAGAAGCCTTTCTGTTGTGATCTATGTGGACAAAGCTTTAGCCTCAAACATCACTTAAACGAACACATGAGAATCCATACAGGACAGAAGCCTTTTTGTTGTGATCTATGTAGACAAAGATTTAGTCAAAAGGAAATTTTTACACACACATGAGAATCCACACAGGACAGAAGCCTTTCTGTTGTGATCTATGTGGACAAAGATTTAGTCGAAAGGGACATTTAAAATGTCACATGATAATCCACACAGGACAGAAGCCTTTCTGTTGTGATCTATGTGGACAAAGCTTTAGCCTCAAACAAAACTTAGAGACACACAAGAGAATCCATACAGGACAGAAGCCTTTCTGTTGTGATCTATGTGGACAAAGCTTTAGCCTCAAACATCACTTAAACGAACACATGAGAATCCATACAGGACAGAAGCCTTTTTGTTGCGATCTATGTGGACAAACCTTTAGCCGCAAACATCATTTAAACAGACACATGAGAATCCATACAGGACAGAAGCTTTTCTGTTGTGATTTATGTGAGGAAACATTTAGCCGAAAAACACATTTAAAAATGCATATGAAAATCCACACAGGACAGAAGCCTTTCTCTTGTGACCTATGTGGACAAAGATTTAGTCTAAAAGGAATTTTAAACACACACATGAGAATCCATACAGGACCCAAGCCCTCACGAGAAGATTTCGAGAAGTCCTCTCAAAATCCGAAATAATTGTTGTTGATTGCAGCAGTGTACAACAGTTCCTATTGAATTAGCTTGTAGAGTGCATTGCCTTGCTGTACAGAGATGTCACAGGATGTAGTGTCGGGCGGACATTATTGTGCCCAAATATGGGCAATAATGGCCGCCTCTACACACAGTGATTGAGAAAGCAATTTATGCTTTTATTTTCTTATGAACGCTAAATTCATTAAATCGCCACGGGCGTATTAGTTTTAGGTAAAGCTAATGATCCGCTGATTTTTCCTTGTAGACCGGACTCTTTTAAACACACACATGAGAATCCATATAGGACAGAAGCCTTTCTGTTGTGATCTATGTGGACAAAAAATTTGCAGCAAATCTAATTTACACAGACACATGTAAATCCATGCAATAAGACAAGGCAATTTCATTTGTATAGCACATTTCCGTACAAGGACAATTCCAATGAGTTACATGATTAAAACGTAGGTAAATAAAAATGTTAACAAATTTAAATTAATGATGTTTCAGTTAAAAGTTTAACCAGAACAATCAAAATCAATCCTAAGCGACTTGGTTTATAATCTTGATTTAAAAGAACTCAGGCTTTTAAGTACTTTTTACAGTCTTCTGGAAGTTTGTTCCCGATGGGTAGAATATAGGAAGTTAGCTTGTTACAACAAGTTGTAAAGTCCTTTGGGGTCGTCGTACTAGTTAAAGTGCTGTACAAGTACAAGCCAATTACCGGATTAGGTTTGAATCAGAAGACCTTAGTGGTCTGGAGGGTTTATACGCTGATAGCAAGTCTGCGATGTATTTAGATGCTAAACCTTTCAGGGATTTTATAGATAAACACATTTATTTTAAAGCCTATTTTTCGAGCTACAGGGAGGCAGTTTAAGGACTTTACGACCAGGTTGATGTTCCCTACTTTCTTAGTCTTAGCGAGGATGCAGGTAGCAGCGTTCTGGATCAACTGCAGTTAACTGATTGACTTTGTTGGTGGACCTGTGAAAACACCGTTTCAGTTATTGATTTGACTAAAATTAAATGCATGGATTATTTTTTTCATAACCTGTTGAGACATCCATTCTTGATCCTGGAAATGTTCTATAGGTGATAGAAGGTAGACTTTGTAATTGTGTTTAGATGGCTCTGGAGGTTCTAGTGCAACGGCGCTCAAACTGGGGTCCCCAGACCCTGAACTAAGTATCACAATGGACACATATTTAACGTCCACCTCATTAAGTAAGGTTAAAGCCAAATCAGCTAAAATTAGAAAGTATGACAACAATTACATCGAGTTTGGCTTTATGGACAATAGGGATGGGAGACCAAAATGTGCTGCCGTTTTTGGGGCCTATTCTTGAAAACAATACTTATTTTTATTTCTTTACATGATTTACATGATTGATGAGAAATGTTAGTTTT
Source organism: Fundulus heteroclitus (assembly GCF_011125445.2). Taxonomy (NCBI): domain Eukaryota; kingdom Metazoa; phylum Chordata; class Actinopteri; order Cyprinodontiformes; family Fundulidae; genus Fundulus; species Fundulus heteroclitus. Next base: position 154,496 of record NW_023397373.1, on the reverse strand, counting down.
ATCAAATATTGCACAACTAAAAATGATCAAACAAAACATTAACAATGGATATTAAATGGAGGGAGCAGCGAAGTTCTAATTTTAGATGTATTTATGTTTATTTTTAACAACATGCATAATTTCTGATGTGTTTAACTATAAAAAAGGCTGTTTAAAAATAGTATCAGCCTGAGGAATTTTCCCGTTGCTAAAAAGTACCTGGCCACGAAAACTTTGAGAACCCGTGCATTAGTGCACCCAGATTTTGGGCCTTGTCCAAAATCTGGAAGCAACAAGCTGTGTGCAAAAACTTTTTACTTCTGTTTTGTTTTTATTCAACTGAAGGATATTCTGGCACATCCATGCATTGATTTCACCATATGATCAGCCTTCATTCTCCCTGCTTCCACAATTTCCAACTAATTTGAGTTTGTTTTTATGGTTATAACGAGTGTTATTTACACAAGGGTTTAATACATTGATGGGATATTGATGTTTGTTTTCCACTCCACTTCTTATAACCAACATACGACTTGAAGCCTTTTAAAATTGGCTCCAAAAGTCAGCTACCCTAATCGTATTAGCTTCCAGATAACATTCGTTCTTCCTGAAAATGCAAATATGGTTTGTTTCAAACATACGTTTTGTTTGTTTTCGCTCCACCATCGTTCGATAGTGCAGTGAGCATTATTACCGCATTAATATGGAAGATTATTGTCAATGGTGTTTTTGTGTAACTTTAGGATTAACCCATTTAGCTTCCGATCGCTACAGCGACCCCTAGCTTCCCAGAGGAATAATGGCATTACTAAAATCAAGCATTACATAGTTAATGATTTCTCTGAGAAAAAAATCCTAAAAATGTGATTTTATGAAATAATGTTTAACTCTGGATATGCAGTGTAGATGAGTCAAAACATATTCACTGAATTATGATGATGAGGATCAACCATTTAATGTGTTTTTGTTTCTTTTGAGTGTACATCAATCCTTAGCTTCTTTTTTAATTTCATTTTGCTTAGTAGTTTTAGTTAAGTTTCACCAGCCTAGTAGAGAGGATTTGTTGATTGAAATAGTGTTAATTCAGATAAACAGCATTATATAGTGATGTTCTCTGGATGTTAATTTTATTCCTGTTAATAAATTCTTGAACTTGAAAAGAAGATGTCACTCATTCATTCTATATGTGTGCAGAGCTTGCTGTTGAATGAACGCTAGTGCTCGAATCATTCCTTTCAACTACTGTCCTGATATCAGCTGTTTGGGCTGATATTCACCGAACAATACCTAAGAAAGAGTTATTTTTAAAAACATTTAAATTAACCTAAAACGGTGTGTAAAAGCACAACATGCAGGTGAAAAACGGCAACCTCCATGGATGAAAAATAAGATTTTACATATCACAAGCAGCAATTTTTAAGTTAATCGGAAAATTACAACACATTTAGGCCAACATGTTCAACTAATCATGGATCCCTTTAAAGATGCGGTTGCTTGTGAAGTCCCTTTGGCTGACTTAGTCAGTGGAAATGATGCTTTCAGAGACGCTCAGACACTCTTTTTAAGCTGCCAATACATTTTCAATAGGCTTGAGATCAGGGCATTGTGATGGACACTCCAAAACACTGACCTTGTTCTCCATAAGGTACTTTTTCAGCAGTTTGGCTGTATGCACCATTGTCCATTTGAAAGACCCATTTGTGCCCAAGCGTCAACTTTGTTGCTGCTGTCTTAAGATGTTGCTTCGGAATTTCTACATAATGTTCATTATCATGATGCCATCTATTTTGTTAAATGCCCCAGTGCCTCCTGCAGCAGAATAACCCCACAACATGATGTTACCAACCCATATTTCACAGTTGGGATGGTGTTCTCAGGCTTGAAAGCTTCTCCCTTTTGCCTCCAAATGTAATAATGGCCCTTAATGCCAACCAGTTCAATTTTAGTTTCATCAGACCACAGGACATATTTCCTAAAATGCGTTTACAAACTTTATTCTGACTTCTATGTGTTTCTTCCTGCTAGAGTATCCTTTCAGCCCATGTCAGTACAGTACTTGTTTTACTGTGGATAATGAGACACTCTGACTAGCTTCAGCCACATCTTCACAAGGTTTTTGGCTTTTGTTCTTTGGTTGGGGTGCACATTTCAGACCAATATACATTTGTGTCTGGGACACAAAACCGTCTCCTTCCTAAGCGGTATGATGGCAGGACAGTCCCATGGTGTTTATACTTGCATATAATTGTTTGAACAGATGAACGTGGAACCTTCAGGCATTTAGAAATTAAACCCAAGATTGAGCCAGACTTGTGCAAGTCCATAATTCTCTTCCTGATATCTTGGCTGATTTCTTTTGACCGTCCTATTAGAAAACATATTTTAGATAAAAACTCTTTAGCCAAAGTAGGAACGCTGTCTGAATAATGCAGTCAGTAAGGAAGGAAGTAGGAAAGGAGCCTATATGCTTCCTATCATAGGTCCTTTATCATAAGGATGCCATGATGTCCCTTACCAGCGCTAAGGAGCTATAAGGAATCCCACAATCCTTTGCATGACATGACCTAACCACACCCACCTCACGGAACACTGCAAAAACTAGCCATCTAAAAACAAGTTACAAATGCTAGGTATTAGTCTGAATCTCCTCAAATTAAGTAAAATAATCTGCTAGTTCAGTTAGACAACTGTACTAGAAAGGATTCTTGAAAAAAAATGAAAAAATATCCAGGCTTTAGACAAGTGAGAAATATCTTAAATGTTGTGAAATATTCCAAGTACTTTAGTAAGTCAAATAAACTCTAGACTTCACTGGTAATACTTTCAGTTTTCATTCTCATTCACTATTATTGAAACGATATTAAAACCAGTGCTACTAAATAAAATTAATCTCCTGCATTTAAGAATCATTATTAGGTTATTCATCTTAAAACACAAATAATTTGCACACAAGAAAATCAGACATCCAGCATACTGTGTACTTACTGTTAAAATATCATCCCTTGATGCTTTTGATCCTTCCTGAGTTCGTTGATGAGAGAGAACAAAGTCAGTGAATGAAAATCAACCAAATGTTTAATATATGCAACCAAGTGCCCTGAGTCAAATCATTTTAAAGGAGAAACTTACTCCCTTCCCCAAGCATTCTCAAACACACCACATATTTATAGTTCACAAGTTCAGCTACAAAGATTGCATGCCTTACCCCGGTTGTAACCACCACACATAATTCAATGACATTACTTCATCATTCCACAATTCACATGTGGACTAATTTGTTGGTACCCCTTTAATGTAAGAAAAACACACAATGGTCACAGAAATAACTCAAATCTGACAAAACTAATAAATTTCTATGAAAATGAACAAATAAGACTCAGTTATGCTTTCAACCATGCTTCAACAGAATGATTTAAAAAAATAAACTGGAAACAGGCCTGGAAAAATATGACTGTACCCATAACTTAAAATCTTGTTGAGCAAACTTTTGAGGCAATCACTGCAATCAAACAATTCCTGTAAGTGTCAACTAGACTTCTGCACCTGTCAGCAGGTATTCTGGCCCACTCATGAGCAGACTGCGCCTGTTGTCTCAGCTTTGAAGGATGCTTTTTCCAGATGGCATGTTGCAGCTCCTTCCAAAGATGCTCAGTAGGATTTAGGTTGGGGCTCATTGAAGGCCACTTCAGAATAGTCCAATGTTTACTTCTCAGTCACTCAGTCTTTATTTGTAAAAAAAAAAAAGTTTGAAATTTCGTTCCACTTCATGATTTTGTCCCACTGGTTGTTGATTCTTCATAAAAAATTACAGTTTTATATCTTTATGTTTGAAGCCTGAAATGTGGCAAAAGGTCAAAAAGTTCAAGGGGGCTGAATACTTAAGCAAGGCGCTGTAAGTTAGAATCATTGTGTGCAGAATTTAACATTAGCACTACAGATAATGTTTCACCAACAAATTATGAAATAGATTATGATGCAGAGTATGGATGTTTTGTAAATGGAGGCTTTGAGGGCAGTGAAGAAATTAATGTGGACAACACCAGTGTAAAATGTAATGTAACATGGGTGTTTTCTTGGTTTAAACATGCCAATGTGTTTGTTAGAAAGCCTGTATGGTTTGAAAACCCACAGTTTCTAGCAGAGGATTGTCAATACATAGCTATGACCACTCCCACTTTTTTCTTTTTAGGAGACCAAACATACCCAGTAGCAGATACTTATTGGATGTGTGGGGATGGTATGTTAACGAATACCTTACCGCTTAAATGAAAAAGGACTGTATCAATAACTTTAGTGTATGAAGGTGTAAAAGAACTGGCTGAAATTGAAACTGGAAAAACAAGGTCTCGTCAGAGTTTAGGCGATCACCCACTAAAAGGAGGAGTTTATTTAGATCTCATAGGTCAGCCAAGAAGAATTCCAGATGAATTTAAGGCTTCACATGAAATTAAAGCTGTTTTGAGTCTATTCTACCCTGGATTAGAGATGACAAAAACATTGAGTTGATAAATTATGTTTACTATAATCAACAGAGGGTGATAAATTTTACTGTTGAAGGGGTTCATATCTATGGGGGATCAACTGCATGAAACGAGTAGAATGGTAATGCAAAACAGACAAACCTTAGATTGGATTTTAGCAAGCAAGGGGGAAGTTTTTCACAAGTTTGGTAGTCAGTGCTGTACATACATTCCTATGAATACAGCTCCAAAAGGTACATTCAGCGCAGTATACATGCAGAGAGTCCGTACTCGCGTTCTCATGAAGTCCGGTCTTGGCAGAAACACAGGAAGATCAGACTTGACGAGAACGCGAGCACGCAGAACGTATCTCTGTGTATTGGAACAGAAGCGTACTCGTGTACTCGTGACGTCATCACAGGCAGAGTTCTTTAGCATTCAAAACTATTTATACACTACACCATCATATCTCATTGAAAACATTTTTAAAACAATATTTTTAGCATCTAAAAAGCCTAAAAAATATTTTAAAAATTACAGAACTGTGGGAATAAAATCAGCAATGGCGGGAATTTCTTTGTTGGAGTCATACTGGTCGTAGTTGTAGAGGTGATTAAAAAATCAGCACTTTGTAGACGTAAAATGAGCGATACGAGCAATATTGCTGTTGCTTCGGTCGTTGGTCAGCTTTACCAGCAGGCTGAAGAGGAGGTGACGCAGTTGAGGAGGCAAACCCGAGCAAGGAGAAGATTGATGCGCAAGAGGAGACTCTGAAGGCAGGCTTTGCTCGCCCATATGTGCCAACCAGCCTATTTCCTACTTTTATCTTTAAAAAAAACATTGAGAATGGTATTAAACACGTCATCACGTTGAAATTGTGACTATTTCTCTATAAACATAATCTGAATGCACTCTACTAGTTTTATTATTATTTCAAACAGGGCTGGGAAAAAAACACATCATATATATAGATATAGATGTCTGTCTGTCTGTCTGTCAGAGTTTCATTTTGATTTGGCTTTTGTTTACTGTTAGTTTTCAGTTCCTCCTCCTCCTCTCACTCAGCTTTTCCTTCACTCCCTCTGCAGTCAGTCACACCTGTCGGTCATTAATTAGTCAGACTCACTCCACCTGCCAGCCTCCCTACATAAGCCTCCCTTTGCCTTCACTTCTCTGCGGGTCCGTCATCAGACTCTACTCACTACTCGCCTGTCTGCCTGGTTTGCTCCTGCTAGCCGTTTGTTTCCTGCCTCAGTTTTACCTTGTTAGTCTCTGCCTGCTGCTGGATCTAACCTGCCTCCCCTCTGAACCTCAGGAGGAGCTACTATTCCTGTTGTGACTCTGACCTGCAAGTATTCACCCTGCTGTGCTGCTAATTCTGCTGTGGTTCTGGCCAACAAGTATTCACCCAGCCGTGCTGGTGGTCCTGCTTCCAAGTTCCCGTCTCCGCTCAACTCCAGACAGAACTCTCTCTCTGGGCCGTCGGCCGTTCATCCTCCAACAACCATCTCATTCAATAAACTCACAAAATACCAAGCTCTGTGTGTGTAGTGTGTTCGGGTCATCAGAACTAATCATGACTCTATCTATCTATCTATCTATCTATCTATCTATCTATCTATCTATCTATCTATCTATCTATCTATCTATCTATCTATCTATCTATCTATCTATCTATCTATGTTATATAACTCCGTATTATAATGTTCTGTATTACTATAAAATGTAATTAACATATATGATATTGTACTTTAAATTTGTTTTATTAGAAAGTTAAAATTATCGATTGAGATTTTAGCGTCCTCTGGTGGACATATCATAAACAAGAGAAGACCTCGTTGTTAAATTGGCCACATTTATTTATTTATTTTTTATAAAAACCAAACAGGGAATAGAACATATAACAAAGCAAAGGCATACATTATTACAATACGTTTATTAAGTACAAAATACACAAATACATATGCAAATCAAATAAATGATACAAAAACTGAAGAATATTCAAAATCAAATACATTTCTATACTCCTATATGTGTTTATAGTAGGGTTTTTTATGTACTTTATGAAACGGTGTATATATTTTTATTTCCCTAACCACAACTGGGAAACATTTTTGCTTTTTAAAAAGAAAAAACCTAATCATTGCTTATTAACCTTTTATTTAAAGAAAAGATCTTGCTCTAATATCCTGTAAAGTGTCCTCTGAAAACTTCAAAACAAAACATGTAAATCAAACAACATTGTAAATTAAACAGCAAAAAACTCATTTCCTACTACCACCAAACTATACACAAATACGATTAGAACAGGCGAGAAAAAAATTGAACTAGGCCTTAAAACCTATATGAAATGCTGATATGGTTAAAATGGGTTGTAATTAGAAAAGTTGAAAAGGGAAAAAAAAATTAGAGAGAGAGAAAACTTTATGCATTAAATTAAGAACTGATTGTACAAACATCTTAAGAACTATGCTAAAAGACACATGTAAAATTAGAGAAAAGTAAAACCATATATTAGCGATAAATATGTGTTTTAGAGAAAAGTAAAACCATATATTAGCGATAAATATGTGTTTTATTGCAAACTGTTCACACTTTGATAAGTAAAAACATACTTCAAGGTCGCCCCCTGTCTTCTCGGACCATGATTGATAAGGCAGCAATGCGTCTAAACACATTTGAATTATAAATTTAGATTAAGGTGTGAAACACTGCAATATACAAGTAGCCTGAGAACGAGGCTTTTATGAACATATATCCGAAGAAACAGAACTGGCAATAGGCCATAACCAGTGAATCTATATAGCTTGAACCTAAATATATTTCTGTAGGCCTCGTCGCCAAAACCATCAGGTCGAAGGGAGTCAAGAAACACTGTCTCTCTCTGTTTTACCAGTAGAACCTGCAATTGATATTATTTTTATCACATAATTAAACAGCAATACATATCCATCATTCACTAAAATTATTTTAAACAGAAAAATGTCATTACACAGAGGAGGTAGTGATCAGCAGCGCCTTGTTGTTGGTTCCATGCTGGGAAAGCTACAACATCTTTTGTTGTCAGGTCCTAATAATACCAATATGCATTAATATTACATCATACATGTTATATAAAAATAGAATGAGTGGGGAGGACAGCAATATGGATAACTTCATGACAATACCTACAGCCAATGAACACAAAGGATCCACATCTTCTGACTTCCACAGGGGCACCACACACAGATCGAAGATGTGTATTTCTTTTCCCTTATGAAAACAGAAAGAATGATGTTAAGCATTTTGATTGGTTCATAGGGCTTAAAACCGAAGATCTACGCAATTTAATTACACATCTTTTTGCCGTTTCCTCCACTATTGTCAGGCAAGCATTTCCAATCTGAAAGACATTGAAATGAACCAGTGAGTAGACCGTTAGATAATGCAGGTTTTATGAGACACATTAAAAAATACTTACATTTGATTCCATGCACTGATTTAACCCCAAGGACCAGAAATCCTCTCGTGTCAGACACACACTTCCCTCCTTTACTATCAGAACGGTCCTGGTCCAATATGTAACTTAGCTAAACAGAAGAAAATTACATTATTTCAGGAGAATATTTACGCAAATACAAAGATATACAAAAACAAAACCCCGCCCCTAAAAAAGACAAAAGAATATAAAAGTAAGAAAAACGAAATATTGCCAACCCGGAAGTTATTCAGTTTGCGCATGCGCAAATGTACGGATCGGGCAGTGACATGGTCCTCCCTTCTTCCATGCACCACAGCCACGTTGATCCTCCGGGTTCTTTGTCCTTGTTCTGCTGTGAGGCCAGAATCTGGAGTGTTGGTGAGGCTGAAAGAGAGCAGCAGCTGCTGCAGGTGATGAAGTCTGGAAAGAAGTCCAGCAGCTGGAGGCACAGCGGAGAAACTGGAGGGAAGCAGGAGCTCAAAGAGCGGCAGGACGCAGCAGAGGAGACACCAATGATGGGGGATGTTTTCCAGCCCAGAGTGCTGCTGCACCCATCAGGTTTGGAGATTTCCTTCTTCATGCTAACTGTGTGGATGGAGCTAAAGTTTAGGAGCCGTTTGTAGAAGCGGATGGATTCCTCCTCTTCATCAGAACTCGTTGCAGGGTTTCCCCCAGAAAACTGGATAAACCTGCAGCTCTGCACAGGAGGTGCTAATGCTAGCTTAGCATGTAGCAACATTCAGCATTAATTTCTTGTCTGTCTGCCTGGGAAAGTTACTCCAAACAACACGTTTTGGTTTATCATTCTATGGAGGACCAATCCTGCCATAATTTAGACAACTTGCAGAAATTAATCAGCATAAGTATTCATTCAGGTGTGAAGGTTGCAAACACACGGACAGTTAAACACAGTTATTAGCAGTGAGGCAAAAAAGAGAAGGAAAAAGGAACAAACTAATGTGTGTGTGTGTGTGTGTGTGTGTGTGTATATATATATATATATATATATATATATATATATATATATATATATATATATATATATATATCAGAGTACGCAATACTTTCAAGTGTCTCCAACTAGAAATTGTGTCTTTTAATACAAAGCTGTAAAATAGAAAATTTTGGACATGGCAGTAAGTCAGGAAGCTTCTTAGGTAATCAGCTAAAGATAAACAATGAAAAAACTATATTTACAGTCAAGGACTCAACTGGTAAAACATTATGTGATCCGGGAAAAATAAACAACAAAGATTTCTACAAGTCTTTGTTGTTTATTTGTACACATTGCAGATAAATCCATCAGATAATGACGACAAGCAATTTCTGGATAAAATAACACTTCCTAAATTATCAGATAGTCAAACAATGACCCTGGATTCACCAGCCCAATAAAAAGGCTCCAGGTCCAGATGGATTCCCTGCTCAGTTTTAAAAAGAGTTCTGGAATATTCTGGCACCAACGTTCCACACAATGTTGGATGAAACTGAGAATGGCAGATTCCCGGATGATATGAATTCGGGGGTGTCTGAGTCTTGGGGCTCTGGGGGTGCTCGGAGTGGGGTGTCTGGTGGGTCTGGCCCCGGAATCTGTTGCCCACACCTGGGCGGGGCTCGGGTACCTCAGGTCGGCCTCTGGTGGCTGCTTGCGATGCTTTTGGGGGGGTTGTGCTGACCATTAGACGAGCTACCAGGCAGTTTGACGTTCAGGCGGCACCCTGAAACAAGACTTTGGCCGTGCAGGACTCCGCTCACAGCCCCGAGCTGTTTGTGTTTCCTCAAAATTAACAAACGTTAGATTTAGTAATGACTTACCCTGCTGTTTAGCTCTCTTCACCCTCATAAAAGACTGTTATTTTAGGTCCTGTGTCACTGTGGTGCTCTTGTCATTTGTAGAACTTACAACAGGAAAAGAAAATGCCGCCTCCACTCCGCCTCACTGTGTTTACGTCGCTCTGCAGTCAGTCGCCTAGCATTCTTCTTCTTCTTGAGTTTATTGGCAGTTAGCAAACATCTTTTCATTGTACATTACTGCCACCAACTGGTGAGGAGTGTGTGTCAGCTAGCATTGACGACTTGCTGCATGAGGTAAACAGCTCCATGACATGGTGAGTGATGCATTAATCGCGTGACACTCCGAATCGATGACTGAATTCTTTGCCAACGCTTTTAATTGTCGATTTCTATGAATTCATTGTTGCAGCCCTAGTAAACAGTACAGTTAAAACAATAACGCTTGGCTCATGACCTCTGAAACAATTTGTATGATGTAAGATATTGTATCTGTTAGGAGCAGCTAAGATTATAAAGTCTGACTGCAGCTGGTAGGAACGATCTGCAGAAACACTCTTTAGAGCATCTAAGATGCAGCAGTCTGTTTCCTCTTGGCCACAGTTAAAGGAGAAGTCCGGTCAAAATCAGAATTAAAACTGCTGAAAGTACTTTAAATATAAAATATTACATACTGTTCAGTAAATGATACGCTTTTTTATTTAAGAGTAATTTTCATTTGAAGGTCCTTTTAAGGGGGCTGCCATCTTGGTAAAGAACAGTACTGCCACCTCCCAGTTTGTCCCCTTGTAAATAAATACCCGTTTTCATACCGAAATATATTATTAAACCTCTTAAACAAAGATAGACATGGTATTAAGCATTTAAATTTAAAGTAATACTAATTTTACATTTAGTATTAGAGACATAAAAAGACAACAAATAAGCATTAAAGTATGGTTTATAGGTTTGGTTCTGCAATGTTATGAGTATAAAACTCATTTTTAGAACCAGTCTCTGCTCAAAATGGTGATCTGCACTGCCTAATCTACTTCCAACTCATGAAATATCCAAGCGACTTTAGAAAAAATAAGACCAAAGTTGCATAAAATAGGTGGTATCCCTCCGCCGCTCTGGTCGGTACAGAAATGTTCCGGCAAATTCTACATTATGAAAAAGAAAAACATACCGAAAATCCTCGCTCTCATGTCATCTTGAAGACATTCTTCTTCCAAATGTTGGCTGCATATTTCTCTCTGGCCAGATGCACGATGGAAAATCCTCTCTCTTCAAGTAGGTAATCCAGCAAAACAGTCCATGGTGGATGATGAATCGGAAAGGCGAAAAAACTAATGTTTTTTTCCCTTTTACCCGATGTATTGCAACATCCAACTGCCATGCACATTGGAATTGTCACTTCAACAATAGCTCCCGCGAATTTCAATGGTGAAGTCCTCTGGAAATCCGAAAAAATTGTTGATGATCGCTAACCTGACGCCGCCAGATAGATTTGCTTCGCATATCCATCTGGAAACCTTCCGTTGAAGTAATTTTGGGAAGGGGCGAAAATACTGGTTAGCTGATTGGCCTATGTTGGTGATAGACGGGCCAAATGAACCAATCAGATTCGCCGTCGCTCTGTTACGAGCAACGACGAAAACACAACCACAAGCCAAGCTACTCTTGCTGCTGCAGGTAAAGGCTCGTTAGCTCAGCAAAGAAATACTCTGTAATTCCGATAAAACTTGCTCGATAGCCACGCTAACGCTAGTTTCATCGGCTGAAGCCGCCATGTTCTTAAGACGCTTCTCGTTGCGTCACACCTCAACCCGCCTCAAAGCCAACGCTGATTGGACGTTCATTTGGTGAACGGCTCCAAATTTTCTTCAACGGAGAGTAGCCAGACTGATCTGCGAGTGAAACCTTGAAAGCTCGCGAGATCAGGATGGTCTCACGAGGCTAGATGATCGCAGCTGTGTAGAACAGTCCACCATCATCCCTGTTCTCAAGAAGCCAAGGACCACAGGACTTAATGACTTTAGACCCGTCGCTCTGACCTCTGTGGTTATGAAGTCCTTTGAGCGCCTTGTGCTTTCACACCCAAAAGAAATCACTGATCCCCTCCTGTACCCCCTACAGTTTGCCTACAGAGCCAACAGGTCTGCAGACGACGCTGTCAACCTGGCCCTTCACCACATCCTCCAGCACCTGGACTCTGCAGGAACCTACGCCAGGATCCTGTTTGTGGATTTCAGCTCTGCCTTCAATACAATCATCCCAGCTCTGCTTCAGGAGAAGCTCTCCCAGCTGAATGTGCCCGACTCCACCTGCAGGTGGCTCACAGACTTTCTGTCTAACAGGAAGCAGCACGGGAAGCTGGGAAAACATGACTCTGACCCACAGCTCATCAGCACTGGTTCCCCCCAGGGCTGTGTTCTTTCTCCTCTGCTCTTCTCCCTGTACATCAACAGCTGCACCTCCAGTCACCAGTCTGTCAAGCTCCTGAAGTTCGCGGACGACACCACTCTAATCGGACTTATCTCTGATGGTGCAGAGTCCGCCTACAGGTGGGAGGCTGACCATCTGGTGACCTGGTGTAGGGAGAACAACCTGGAGCTCAACACTGTAAAAACAGTGGAGATGGTTGTGGACTTCAGGAAGAACTCAGCCCCAGCTACCCCCATCACCCTCTGTGACTCCACCATTGACACTGTGGAGTCCTTCTGCTTCCTGGGAACTATCATCTCCCAGGACCTAAAGTGGGAGCTGAACATCAACTCCCTCACCAAGAAAGCCCAGTAGAGGATGTACTTCCTGAAGAAGGCAGCTGAAGAAATTCAACCTGCCAAGGACAATGATGGTTGTTATGCCAGAAGCTAGTTGAATATATTTATTATTATTATTATTATTAATTATAATTTGGTTAACCTGACAAAAGCCAGCTGTATGTCGCTCAGCCTAGCTTCACTCACATACATCTGGGACATCGCCGGTAGAAAATGATTTCTCCAACCAAATTTATGGTCTGGCCAATCAGGACGCAGGGCTGGCATTTCATAGATGTGACGTAGTGGAGACGTGACCATGACGTGAGACTGTTTTGATAGCAGTGGCGGCTCGCATGGAGGAAGCAAGCGTTAACATTGATGCTGCTATTTCTTCCGTGTTGTCCAATCTACCTGATATTGTTTCATTAAAAGAACATCAGAGAACGGCTCTGAAAGCTTTTGTTGGCGGAAACCTTGTTTTCGCCCTTCTCCCGACCGGATTTGGCAAGTTTTGTTTTCCGGGGCGCGTCCGCGTCTGCAGCGGACGTGCAGACGCGGACGCGCCCCGGAGCGGTTAGCGCTAACCATATTAGGAGGCCTTTAGTCCTCAACGCGGTCGGCCCGGAATCGACTCCGACCCGCGGCGCTTTGCCGCCTGTCTTCCCCCCTCTTCCTGTCACCTCACTGTCAATAAAACACGTGCCACTAGAGCCGCAAACACATTATTATTTTTATTTTTATTTTTTTTCCTGCGTCGCTATCATCAGCGTCACGGGTTAGCTTCGGTGTGAGTGGTTGAAATAGCACGTCAATAAAGATGACAGACAAGTGGCTTATCCAATCATATGCAAGAATTTTTGATAAGGCCCAGCCTTCTGTAAAGGCAATTCCTATGACAGTGTCCCAGATGTATGTGAGTGGAGCTAGGCGGAGCGACATACAGCTGGCTTTTGTCAGGTTATAATTTGGTATTATAATTTAAATAATTAATCATTCAACTCAAAATTCCGCTATAACAAAATATAGTTTAAATGGTGGTGATGTTAGCTATAAGCTTGTAAGTATTTATACCACTAATGCATTAGTTAATTTGCTGTTATGAACTCATTTATGCTGGGATAAATGATCTGGTCGGACTTGTGACCGACGAGGTTTATCCGGCAGGCTGTGAGAACCCCAATGTAACTGCAGTTGGAGTTTAAATCCTTATCACCATCCAATGATATTGTCTCTGTATTAATGTCAGATGTTAACTCCAAAGGAGGTTAGCTCTGATTTCTGAATAACCAGGCAACTGTGAATTGGATTGAACACAAAACAATGTCTATTCCGCAGTCGTTGGTTTTATTGAACCAAAAGCAATTCCCTGTTACAGTAATTCTCTGATTCAACAACTTTGGAATTCTTACTCACTACTAAAACTAAACATGCAAAATATATATGTGGAAATAAAAGAACAAAACAAAAATAAACAATGGGATTAAAATGAGCGGTTAGCAGATCTTAACTCAACTCACAGTTGTTTAACACCACACTCAGAACATCGGCATTTGACGTATCAGCATTGACAGACAGAACAGCTCTGAGAGTCTCACCGGACGCTTTGATGTCTTATAGAGCTATCCGCTAAGCTACCTACAGTTCAGTCATCCGACACCCTCCCAAGATGGCTGCTACGATGACGTATGGTCTACCAATTTGCGTGATGCGTGGGGGGAGGTCCTAATGACGTAACCACGCTTACGCTGATGGGGTAATGCCTCGCTTCGAGAGGGCGCGGCTAACTGGGAGTTTAAAGCAAAACCGCGAGTTGGGCTCGGACAACAAGATTAAATTTACTGATAAGGGGAAGCGAAAAGAGAGGGGGAAAAGCATGGAAGAAGATGGAAAATAACAAACAGTGACCCACAGCGGGGTTATTGACAAACCACAATCAACACAGCAAAATCAATTGTAAAATGCATGCACATACAAAGAAAATATTCAGCAAAATAATTCCAACTTCGTCGTGGAATAAAAGCATTAACCAACACCTACAAAGTTCTAACGTCTGCCCAGGCACTTATAAACATCCTATGGATGGAAAAGAAATAAAAGGGGAGAACCCCGTTACTTTGAGGTGGTCCCGAATGAAAGTCCCGGCTTCGATCCGGAGCGCTCCGGATCACGCGGCGTCCTGAACGCGTGTTCCTTCGCCTTCCTCTCTCTCTCTGGGCTCCCAGACGCTTGTTGGGCCAAACAACGTGTCGTCCTCTTTCGACCATCGGGAGATGACGGCTCCCAGTCTCTTGATCAGAGGAAATTAAAAGTACCTTTTTAAGTTGACCTCCTGTGTCCGCACAGGGAATAGTTTTGCTCCGGTAATCTTCGAACCAGCAAAGAGTTATCGAGCACGTGGCGTGGGGGTTACCCCAACGAAGTGAAACAGCTGTGTGTCTTCTCGGTTGGCAGCGCGCCAGTGAAGAAGGCAGATTTCGGTCCTCGGCCGCAATAAATACCTTTCCCCCTGGTAACGTTATCTCTCTGTCCGTCGTTAGGGGCGGCGGCCATTTTGGGCCGAGTTGCATGATGGTAGTTGGTGGCCATTTTGACCACCTTGCCTCATGGGAAATGCAGTCCGTCATGTCCCGAATTAATGCAGTCGTCACGTCTTGAACTGGCACAACATGGTGCAGTTCTACTCCTCCATCATTGAGTCCATCTGATAGGGTTATTAAATATAACCCCTTTTATCCTAGAATGAAAACCAGACAACACAAGTTTTAGACATTTCTATAGAAAAGGACAGATGAACCCAAACGGAGAACTACACTCCCTTAAAGTTTAGGATCGTCTGCCGCCGGGTCATCTCTGTCCTTCTGTCTTTATTATCACACATCAACGAGGGGGTCAGGAGGGTTGGGTCAGAAGGAATGGGTCAGGAGGTTTCAGGAATTTACAGCATGGGGGTGGAAAACAAACATGGGAGCAAGCTTTGTTGCGGCTTTCTCTGGGAGAACCATTTGTTCTCCCTGTCTAAGGTTAAATACAACCGAACCTTCCTGAAGGCAAACTCTTAAAACAAACCAAATACCTGTAACTTGATAGAAATAAAATGATTACATTCACATTTTCCTAACACCATCCTCACCTCCTCCATCACCATCTGGTATGCTGGTATCACCGCTAAGGACAAGGGCAGACTGCAGCGTGTCATCAGGTCTGCAGAGAAGGTGATTGGCTGCAATCTTCCATCTCTCCAGGACCTGTACGCCTCCAGGACTCTGAGGCATGCCGGAAGATTGTGGCGGATCCCTCGAACCCCAGTCACAGACTATTTCAGACATTTCCCTCTGGCAGGAGGGAAGTGACTGAAATAGTCTGCACCATCAACACCAAGTCAAATTCCTTGTAAGTGCAAACTTACTTGGCAATAAACTTGATTCTGATTCTGAGGTTAACATCCATAGAGGGCCGTACACATCCAAATTGTGTCATCATTAGAGAAACTGTGTCACCTCCGGGACGCTATCTGACAGATATGAGTCAGTTCCTTGTGTCCGGTGCTATCCAAGTGTGGCAGGAAGTTCTGGGTTAAGCAGTTTGTCCCAGTTGATGCTCCCTCCTTTAGGGGTCCCTTTCCCCCTGGGAGGAGGGGAGGAAGGGGGAGTGGGGGTGAACGCAGCCTGGGTGTCTATTGTCATGTGTGTTGAGAGTTGTTAGTGTTGGGGTGGGATTACATTTTCAGGTGATGGGGTGTGGATGTTTGGAGGGCTCCGTGTCCGGCTCCCTATCTCGGTCCTGGTCCATGTTGTCTCCTGGTGCTGGTTCTGTCGAGGGAACAGGGGTGTGTATAATAAATAAGATCCCAAAATAAAAGTGTTGCTAACCTGGCTTATTTTAAACGACAGAAACGGAAGGTCCTTATATACAGGACTGTCTCAGAAAAGTAGAATATTGTGATAAAGTTCTTTATTTTCTGTAATGCAATTAAAAAACATGAAATGTCATACATTCTGAATTCATTACAAATTAACTGAAATATTGCAAGCCTTTTATTGTTTTAATATCGCTGATTATGGCGTACAGCTGAAGAAAACTCAAAAATCCTATCTCAAAATATTAGAATATTTCCTCAGACCAAGTAAAAAAAATTATAACAGCAAAACAAAATCAAACATTTGAAAATGTCCATTAATGCACTCAGTACTTGGTTGTGAATCCTTTTGCACAGATTACTGCATCAATGCGGCGTGGCATGGAGGCAATCAGCCTGTGGCTTTGCTGAGGTGTTATGGATGCCCAGGATGCTTCTATAGACCAGTTCATTGTTATTGTTTTGATCCCGGTTTTTCGCGCATGCGCGCCGGACTGGTTGGCAAAAGACGAACACAATGGCGGACGCAAACAGAGAAACTGACGAGTTCTCCGCGTATTTTTCTTCTTTAGATAACGTATCACAAGATCGTTTTAAGACTAAGTTGATGGTTGATGGTATCAGATTGCCAGATCCACACAGCAAAAGCTTGAAGGGACGGAGCGAGTCTGTGAAATGCTGGCCAAGTGTTCTGTACCGCGACATAAACAGCTGCCTTATAAACACGGCAGGCCAGTACAGACGAGAGAGCATGGAAGCATGAAACCACTGGGACATTAAGCGGGTCAGAAAATGGATGGATGGATGTTCAGACATGTTTGTGTAACATAAAGCGGAGTCGGACACAGACTGCGCCTCAGCAGAGAGGAAGACCCGCCACCGGTAGGTTAAAAAAAACATTGTTCACTACGGATTATTTTGGTGTTTATGTCTTGTTAAAATGGGT
Organism: Fundulus heteroclitus; assembly: GCF_011125445.2. NCBI lineage: Eukaryota > Metazoa > Chordata > Actinopteri > Cyprinodontiformes > Fundulidae > Fundulus > Fundulus heteroclitus. Next base: position 137,257 of record NW_023397373.1, on the reverse strand, counting down.
GGGGGTGTCGGCGACGTTGCAGCGTAAACACAGACGTACTAGCGCGCGTGAACAGGGGCGTAATGCAGCCGCTGTCTGGTGCACATTATTGTACACTGATTGCACGAAGAAAACTAAAATGATGCGGCGTGCTGCTGCTGCTGCGCATCGACTCTGCTTCTCCCGGCCCTGTCTAGCGATCGCCACCGCCCCTCCGCCGCTATTTAAATAGAACAATCACTAGAGCAGAATTAAGTTGTATTTACCGGAGATGAAGTGTAGATTGCAAATTCTGTCGTAGTATGATGGCTCCCCCAGTCCATTGGGATTATCTGCCTGCGCTCTTTTCATTGAAAATATCCATTTCTTTCTTCGTCCTTCCTCCTTCGGTAAATGACAGAAACGTACATCCAACGATTTGGAATGCCTCTGTGTGCAACCGGGAGCACAACAAGTCGTAGGCATTGTTTAGATTCCAAAAATAAACTAACTAAAAATACGCTCTAAATCACCCGTTTTGTTATGTAGTAGACGAGAACAGTACTGTTTTTGCCAACCACCGTGACCCAGATGTAGCGCTAACGTCACGCGTGAACTGGTCTATAGCGGCCTTTAGCTCATTTGCATTGTTGGGTCTGGTGTCTTTCAGCTTCTTCTTCACAATACCCCACAAATTCTCGATGGGGTTCAGGTCAGGGGAATTGGCAGGTCAATCAAGGACAGTAATGCCATGGTCAGTACACCAGTTACTGGTGGTTTTGGCACTGTGGGCAGGTGCCAGATCTTGGTTGTGCAGCGTTTCCTGCCACATTCCCCCCTTCCAACACACTTTTTGTGAATGTGCTTTGAAACTGCACTCTGTGAACAGCCTGCTCTTTGAGAAATTTCTTTTTGTGTCTTACCCTCCTGATGGAGGGTGTCAATGATGGTCTTCTGGACAGCAGTCAGATCAGCAGTCTTCCCCATACTTGTGGTTTAGTTTACTGAACCAAGCTGAGTGTTTTTCAAGGCTCAGGAAACCCTTGCAGGTGTTTCGAGTTAATTAGACGATTCAAGTGATTAGTTGAATAGCCTACTAGTATACAGTACTTTTTCACGATATTCTAATTTTCTGAGACAGTCCTGTACATTGCAGAGTTTAAGGAAGGGGGAGACATACTTCAGTGTGACCTTTGACATCATAAACTAGCAGTGCAGTAATGCAGAACAACCTTAACAATTGAGCTTTCATCGAACAGGATAAGGGGTATCAACAGATGGCTGGGTGTAATTCATCACAGATAAGATAGCGCTCGCAAAAACAATCAACATTTATGGTGAGACTGTTTCTTGCACCAGGTCTTACTCTGTAACATAGGAGACAGAGATATCAGTCATCTGAAAAACACTTTGTCTGAATGAACCCAAACCTTAAAACCTTTTAATAATAATGAGTAAATACGTGATAAATGCAATAAACATGGTAAATAAAAATAAAACATGCAGAGAATAGTAAAATATTATATAACAGTCTTATAATCTGATGCTCTTTTATGTGTGGACATGGACATATTAGACACATTGGACAAAGCCTAACATTTTGTTTTAAAAGCATGGCTGAAAAGGTCAATGTTGTGTCATCAGCACTTTAAGGTAAAAAATGTAGCTCTACAAACAACTGAGTTTTTGCAGGGGTTATAACAGTCATGTGATTTTATTCTATGTTTTACTGTTCTGCATGTTCTGTCAAAGAATTTAATCTAGCAAAATTTCTTAAATATATCTGAATTAAAATGTGCCTCAGTTCAGGATGAAATCCAAATACTATCTAATGTGCATAATGTGTTTCAATGTTTCCTGCAGATGTGAAGCAGAAGCTGATTGTTAAAGAAGAAGCTTCTTTAGACCACAGACCTCGTGCCGACCTGCATGACCCAAAGCCCCCCCACATCAAGGAGGAACAGGAGGGAGTCTATATCAGTCTGCTAGGAGAGCAGCTCAGTGGGAAGGAGGTGATTAATGCCATCTGGTTTCCAGTTGCTGCTCCTCCCATAAATACTCTGGATGATGAACAGTCTCTGCTGCTCTCACAGCTTTATCCAGACCAGATTAAAGACAGAGAGCCTCCAGAAGAGAATGATGGAGAAGAATCCATAAGGATACAAGATCATGGAGATGCTTCAATTTTTTTAGAGACTGAAGACACTGAGGAAGATAAAGAGGACAGTGATGTAGAACACCCTCTCTCTGAGCTGAAACTTTTGTCAGACTCTGGATATAATAAATGTCCTACAGAGAAGAAAAAATGTAGGAAAGGCCACACAGGAGAGAAGCTTAGCTGCAAAGACTGTGGCAAAACATTTATGGCAAAATCAGCTTTAAACAAACACATGAGAGTACATACAGGAGAGAAGCCTTTCTGTTGTGATCTATGTGGACAAAGCTTTAGCCTCAAACATAATTTAAACACACACAAGAGAATTCATACAGGAGAGAAGCCTTTCTGTTGTGATCTATGTGGACAAAGCTTTAGCCACAAATCACATTTAAAGACACACATGAGAATCCATACAGGACAGAAGCCTTTTTGTTGTGATCTATGTGGACAAAGATTTAGCAACAAATCAGTTTTAAACACTCACATGAGAATCCATACAGGACAGAAGCCTTTCTGTTGTGATCTATGTGGAAAAAGATTTAGCGACAAATCAACTTTAAACACACACATGAGAATCCACACAGGACAGAAGCCTTTCTGTTGTGATCTATGTGGACAAAGATTTAATCAAAAAGGAAGTTTAAACAAACACATGAGAATCCATACAGGACAGAAGCCTTTTTGTTGTGATCTATGTGGAAGAAGCTTTAGCAACAAATCAGCTTTAAACACTCACATGAGTATCCATACAGGACAGAAGCCTTTCTGTTGTGATCTATGTGGACAAAGATTTAGCGACAAATCAACTTTAAACACACACATGAGAATCCACACAGAACAGAAGCCTTTCTGTTGTGATCTATGTGGAAGAAGCTTTAGCAAAAAATCAGCTTTAAACACTCACATGAGAATCCATACAGGACAGAAGCCTTTCTGTTGTGATCTATGTGGAAGAAGCTTTAGCCACAAATCACATTTAAACACACACAAGAGAATCCATACAGGAGAGAAGCCTTTCTGTTGTGATCTATGTGGACAAAGATTTAGCCAAAAATGTAGTTTAAAGACACACATGAGAATCCACACAGGAAAGAAGCCTTTCTGTTGTGATCTATGTGGAAAAAGATTTAATCAAAAAGTATATTTAAACACACACATGAGAATCCATACAGGACAGAAGCCTTTCTGTTGTGATCTATGTGGACAAAGGTTTAGTCAAAAATCTAGCTTAAACAGGCACAGAAGAACCCATACAATGCAAGAAATGGCTAGTTTTTATGTATAGCACATTTCAGTACCAGGACACGTCAAAGGGCTTTACATAAATAAAATAAAAACAAAAACAAATTGGACTACAAATTTAAATGTTTCAGTTAACGGTTTAACTAGAACAGTCAAAGGCAATCCTAAACAAATGTGTTTATAATCTTGATTTAAAAGAATTCAGGATTTTAAGCACTTTTCACAGTCTTCTGGATGTTTGTTTCAGTTGGTAGAATGTAGGAAGTCAACTTTGTACAGGTTGTAAATCGCTTTGGGGTCGTCGGACTATTTAATGTGCTATACAAGTACAAGCCATTTACCAAATTAGGCTTGAATCAGAAGACCTTAGTGGTCTGGAGGGTTGATACGGTGATAACAAGTCAGACATGTTTTTAAGTGCTAAGCCATTCAGGGATTTTATAGACTAACACATTTATTTTAAACTCTATTTTCTGCGATACAGGGAGTTAGTGTAAGGTCTTAAGGACCAGGTCGATGTTCTCTGCTTTCTTAGTCTTAGTGAGGATGTGAGCAGCAGTGTTCTGGATCAGCTGCAGCTGTCTGATGTTTTTGGTGGACCTGTGAAAACACCATTTCAGTTTTTGATTTTTGTAAAATTAAATGCATGGATTAGTTTTTCCGTAACCTGCTGAGACGTTAGTCCTTTAATCTTGGAAATGTTCTTCAGGTGATAGAAGGCAGACTTTGTAATTGCATTTAGATGCCTTCAGAGGTTCATGCCTGAGTCCATTAGTGCAACGGCCCTCAAACCGGGGTCTCAAGACCATGGGTTGGGGGCCTGTGAAACTATGTAGTTAGGCCTGAGGAGGCACTGTTGAGGATGTCGTGTTTGAGCTAAGTATCACAATGGACAAATATTTAACTCTGTCCAAATTATCATGTAGGGTAAAAGCCAAATCAACTAAAATTAGGAAGTATGACAATAGATACATCGAGTTTAGCTTTATGGAGAATGAGGATGGGAGACCAAAATGTGTTTGTCTTCAAGTGCTAGCAAACAAGCTTTGTATCTGCTGGCATAGCGCAATGCAAACAGTAAGAAGCCACACTCAATAGGAATGGACCTTGTGCTTCCTGCTACGGTGGACATGTGTGAGGTTCTACTTGGTACAGAAGCAGCTAACAAGTTGAAAACTGTCCCGCTTTCAGACGACACGATGAGAAGAAGAATTAAAGAACTGTCGGCTGACATTCAGGAACAGTGATTGGATAGACTGTTGTGATCATGTGATCAGTTTTCTATACAGCTGGATGAATCTACAAACATTTCCATTGCTGCTCAACTGATAGCTCTGGTGCTCTATCCCTGGGAGGGAAACATTTTGGAGGATTTTGGTTTCTGCTAGGAGGTCTTGGGCAGGACAACTGGTGAGGAAATATTTAAGCTAGTTGATGCTTTTCTGACTGAAGCGAGACTGAGCTGGAAAAATGTCTCTGTTTGTACGGATGTCTCAGCAGTGATGACCGGCCCAAAGAGTGGAGTTGAAGCGTGGATAAAATCCATCAATCCATGCGTTACAGCTACCCACTGTGTCCTGCATCAGCAGGCACTAGCTTCCAGAGACATGGACCCAGATCTTCTGTTCTGAACACAGCTATCACTGCAGTTAACTTTGTGAAATCCAGAGCTTTGAAATCACAGCTGTTTGTTCAACTTTGCCCAAATCTGGAAGCTGAACATGACGCACTGCTTTATCACTGACGTGTGATGGTTGTCTCGTGGGAAAATGTTGCAGAGGTTTTGAGCTACATAGAGAAATGGCTGAATTTATGAGAGGAAAAAAATGGACATTGTACATTTCTTTCATGATCCAGACTGCATTGCCAAGTTAGCCTATCTTGCAGACATATTCAACATATTGAACAGCCTCAACCTCTCCATCCAAGGAAGCTACACATCTATCCTTGAAGTTAGTGACAAAATCACCACCTTTATGAAGAAGAAGAATAAAAGATGGAATAACAGACATGTTCCCCCAAATGACTGACTTTTTAAACACTGAGAAGCTGTCTGTTGCTATTGTGAGGGATGTTGTGACTTCACACCTAACATCACTGTGTGAGAACTTCAGCTCATATTTCTCTGATGTGAACACTGATGCCTGGGACTGGGTGCTGATCCATTTTCACCTGCTGCAACAAGAAATGGCTTAAGAGGTAAAACAGAGGAACAGCTCTTGGAGTTATCTTGTGACAGAACATTGAAGGTCAGATTCCAACAGGAAAATCATGCAAACTTTTGGGCCTCCCTCTCACATGAGTATCCTGAACTGGCTGCTGAGGCCATGAAAATATTGCTGCTGTTTTGTTAGAATTATTTTTATTATTCTCTACATGTTTATTTTTATTTACCATGTTTATGGCATTTATCACATATTTACTCATTACTATTAAAAAGGTTTTAAGGTTTGAGTTTATTCAGACAAAGTGTTTTTCAGATGACTAATATCTCTCTTATGTATTATTGTTTGTGTTTATTATTATTGTCATTTATTTACTGGAACATATACCATGCTTCATCTTACCTCATACTATGCTTTTCAACTGTCTCTCTTATCATTGCAGAAGGCCTGCAGAGATATAACTCTTTTTCCAAGACCTGAACTGAACTGTGTGAATGGCGTTGTATTATCTTGAATGTCACATCATAAATGGTTTCTAATTAGGGACCTCCCTGAACACAATAAAGAGAGAGGAAGCACAGGGTGTGTTTTCAGAGCAGTAAGGAGTTGTAACTGAGCGCATCTCTGCTGTCCTCCTCTCAAATAAAACCAAACTAATGCTTGTTGTCTTTCTTCCTTGTGTTGTTTAATGAATGTTTTAGGTATTTGAACCTGACATGTTTCCAACCACTTACCTCTGTGAATCAACATTTTCAACTCTGACTGTAATGAAGAACAAATGCAGAGCTTGTTAACAAGTGGAAGATGATCTTAGAGTTTGTTTGTCATCCATGCCTCCAAGAATAAACTGTGTGGGGAGAGACAGGCTCATCCTTCTCACTAATTGTCAAGAGGTTATTGATGTCATTGATGAATGGCTTGACTGTGTAACAAAGCCTAAAGCAGATATTGATAACTGGGAGTTGGTTCCACAGGAGAGGAGCCTGATAGCTAAAGGATCTGCCTCCCATTCTGGTTTTAGAGACTCTAGGAACCACCAGCAGACCTGCAGTCTGAGAGCGAAGTGCTCTGTTAGGAACATACGGGGTAATCAGAGCTCTGATATATGATGGAGCTTGGTTATTATAGAATCAGCTTCACCTGTTAGAAAATCTAAACTCACCTGAGTTCCCTAATGTGTTTTTTGTCTGCTTTGACTCTAGATTGAGAGAAGTAACTATTTTAATCCACAAAAACGTTTGTTTTATGATATTAGACAAAATTATAGATCCTAAAGGTAGATTCATTATAATAAAAACATCTATTCACAAACAAAAGTTATGTATTGTCAGTTTCTATGGTCCAAATGTTGATGATCCCTCATTCTATTTCAAACTTTTATGCACTTTCAAAGCAATTGGATTGTTCTCCTTTTATTGGGGGTGACCTCAGCTTTGGTCTAATTGAGGAAATAGGTTGATTACAACAGGGACTCAGCTTGGTTGGCTATCAATAAATGTAGTCTAACAATACATGAGTGATTTTGGTCTTTGTGATACATGGCGATCTCTTCATCCTAACAGTAAGGAATATACTTTCTTTTTAAATGTCCATCATTCCTACTCTCGTTAGGACTACTTCTTAATCAAAAACTCGCTGCTGTCTGACATTTCAGATGCTGTAATACATCTTATTGCTGTCAGTGATCATGCTCCAGTTACTTTAACCCTAATAAATAAAAAAGTAACCCCTACAAAACAAAACCTGGAGATTTAATACATCATTGCTTAAGGATAAAGAATTTATCAAATATTTTAAAACAGAGTGGGCTTCATATTTGGAATACAATGATCACCAAGGAACCTCAGCATCTAACCTCTGGGAGGCAGGGAAATCATTGATGAGGTAAAAATAATTCCATTTTAATCTCATAAAAAGAAGATGGAAAACAAAAAGATTCAGGAATTAGAAGAACATTTAAGTTACTAGAAGCCTCCCAGGAAGAGGGTAAGCTGGGTAAATCTGTAGATTAGAATTAAACCAATATATTAAACCAATAGGTAAAGAATGAACCAAGTTGAATAATAGCTTTATTTTGTTGTTTTACAGATTTGACAGTCTGATAAAACCAGTGAATGCAGTTATTTCCTGTTTAACTTTGAAGCAGAGCTGGTGGAAGTATCAGTGCTCCCTCTAGTGGACGGGGTAGTTGTTGCAGACAGTAACTGAGTTGGGACCCTGCACAGACTTTAAGCACCTTCTTTATTTTCCTCCACAGGCTGCAGAGTCTCTTTAGATTAACATGTATTATTCATTCATGTTTCTCCTGATAAAATGTGTAAAATAATGTGCACTAAATGTGAGACCTCCTGCAACTTTACACTTGTTTAGCTCAGATTACTTAAACTCTAACGCTGTGAAGTGACTTAGTGAAAACAAAGACTGGTCATAGAGGGAAAGTGTTTCAGCTGTGTGATCAAACAGCTCAGTCTGTAGAAAGTATTCTGTGTGGTCTGTAGGCTCATTTCTCTGAAGGCTCCTGAAGACTAACAAGCTAACAAGGAAAAGCAACGATAAAAAGCTTGAAACAAGTGTTGACCTGTTGGATGGTCACTACAACATGAAACCAAAGTTAAGCTGAAATGGTTCTGGTAAGTTCTGGTTGCTGATAAATTGTTGGACATGATGGTTTCAAAGTGTAAAGTTCTCAGACAAGCAAATGAAGAACAAAAGCCAACATTTCTTTGATCTCCATTCAGAGTAAAACCATCAGAGACAGGTTTCTCCTGAGACCCTGGTCTAAAGAGCAGCTGCTCCACTGTGAAGGTTCTGATGACAAAGCTATGATTCTGGTGTCCCCTGATGTCAGCTTCAGTTTCTTCATGGATCAGATGGACAGACAGACTGTAGAGACGTGTTCTGGCCTCAGTTACCCAGAAATCCAGCCCTGCTACTAGAGCCTGCTTTGCCCCGCCCTATAAAAGGAAGTGGAAGCCTTTACTTCCTGTTTGACAGTCTGACCTTTGACCTGACCTGGTTTGGATGAAGGAAGCACATGGAGCAACCCTTTGGGTAAGTGCACTTTGAGCTCAAGCGGTGACTTTAAACCTGTAACTGTGTTAATGTGACTGAATGTGGAGTTCAGATGGTGAGAGAAGAGGAGAAGGTTTAGATGTGAGGAGACCTGAAGCTGCTGCTTTGGTTCTCCAGCTTCTGGATCGGCTCAGTCAGACTGGTTCAGAGGTTGGATTCAGATCTCAGTTTGTTGCATTGAAACACTAATAGAGGTCATTCAGATCCAAGGTTCTTCTAGCTCAGCTTTGCTGGTTGGTCTGTTTGCTGAGGAGCTTTCACAACATGTTGGTGCTAGCATGTGGAGTAGAACATGCTAACTCCTTTGACCTGCTTGGAGATGTTTGACTGTGTTCAGAGACTCTGGTTCAGTTGTGATGTTGAGTTTCTGAAGGTTTGTTGAACTTCTTTGAGCAGGTCAGCTGAATTTAGCATGTTGGACTCAGATGTTGATGCTGAGATGTTTTGGAAGTTGTTGCTGAAGCTCAGATCAGATGCTGCTGTTGAACCAATGTGGATGATCTGTTTTAGAGTTTCCATGTAAGAAAATAAGATTTGAATCAAGCTTTGAAAGTATTTTGATTGAGAAGATCCAGAAGCTGAAGAAGTAAAGCAGCAGGTCCTCCTCAGATCCAAAGTTTCTCCTCTTGTTCTCCTGATGTAACTCCACATTCCCAGTCAGGTTGATCCAGTTTCAGGTTTAAAGTTACTGGTGTCCAAGTTGAGCAGCAAGTGAGGAAGCACAAGCAGTGGAGGTGTGTCAGCAATAAAAAGTCAGCTCTGCAAAGAGCATAACCCCCTTCATGAACCTCCTGAGAAGCCGGGGAGGGGACACGGCCCCCTCACCCACTCCCTACACTGAGACATACTTACCTCTCCAGGTCACAGCACAGGCAGGAGTTGAACCCAGGACCTCCACCTCTGGTATCTTCTGGTCACAGACAGTTCCACTGCACCATCAGGTCCACTCCCCTCTCAGTGTTCTTCTCTTGGTGCTTTTAAATTTTTCATTCAGAATCCTGGACTCCTCAAAATACAGACTCTAAGGTTCTTCATAACAATAAGGAGCCTGATAGTAATTTGAACTCAGACCTTCTAGATTACCAGCCTACAGTCTATCACATTGAGCTACTGACTGACACTGGTTTAACTCTTTCCTATCTTGTTCAAATTTCTCTCAAATTGTTCAGTTTTGGATTTATTTAAAACAAGGAGCTTGTCTGTCTTGATCTCATGACCTCCATACTGCTGATATCTGAGCAAACACCCTGAGCTATCCAACCAGACGTCTTTCTGCTGCATCCTAAAGCCTCTCACTCATGATCTCTGATCTATCGGCTCAATCTGATAACTGGAACTGAAATCTGGACGTTTAGCAGCTGATGGGAATTTGCTTTAAACTTTACCAACTAAAGTCAACTTGAATTTTATTAAAGCAACAGAGAAATGTCTAAAGCTGTTAAACTAACTGAACTTAATTTATGCTAAAGACTCATTATGATTAGTCCTTTGGTCAGTTGAGGAACTGAATGAAGACACTAGATGTTCTCAGTCCTTGATTCCATCATCCTGAGCTGTCAGGTCAACTGTCTTTTTTCTGGACTTTTGATTTTCACACTTGGGCTCTTAATGTCTTCTCAGGCTTTAAACCCAAGCTTTATCCAGTTTAATTCAATTAAAACATGTTTATCGTTGTTTTTTGGAATAAATATTCCAATTCTTAATAACAAGAACAGAGATAAAAAGCTAAATTGTTTTTCTTAAACCAATACCAAACCAGTGAATGCAGTTATTTCCTGTTTAACTTTGAAGCAGAGCTGGTGGAAGTATCAGTGCTCCCTCTAGTGGACGGGGTAGTTGTTGCAGACAGTAACTGAGTTGGGACCCTGCATAGACTTTAAGCACCTTCTTTATTTTCCTCCACAGGCTGCAGAGTCTCTTTAGATTAACATGTATTATTCATTCATGTTTCTCCTGATAAATGTGTAAAATAATGTGCACTAAATGTGAGACCTGCAACTTTACACTTGTTTAGCTCAGATGACTTAAACTCTAACGCTGTGAAGTGACTTAGTGAAAACAAAGACTGGTCATAGAGGGAAAGTGTTTCAGCTGTGTGATCAAACAGCTCAGTCTGTAGAAAGTATTCTGTGTGGTCTGTAGGCTCATTTCTCTGAAGGCTCCTGAAGACTAACAAGCTAACAAGGAAAAGCAACGATAAAAAGCTTGAAACAAGTGTTGACCTGTTGGATGGTCACTACAACATGAAACCAAAGTTAAGCTGAAATGGTTCTGGTAAGTTCTGGTTGCTGATAAATTGTTGGACATGATGGTTTCAAAGTGTAAAGTTCTCAGACAAGCAAATGAAGAACAAAAGCCAACATTTCTTGATCTCCATTCAGAGTAAAACCATCAGAGACAGGTTTCTCCTGAGACCCTGGTCTAAAGAGCAGCTGCTCCACTGTGAAGGTTCTGATGACAAAGCTGTGATTCTGGTGTCCCCTGATGTCAGCTTCAGTTTCTTCATGGATCAGATGGACAGACAGACTGTAGAGACGTGTTCTGGCCTCAGTTACCCAGAAATCCAGCCCTGCTACTAGAGCCTGCTTTGCTCCACCCTATAAAAGGAAGTGGAAGCCTTTACTTCCTGTTTGACAGTCTGACCTTTGACCTGACCTGGTCTGGATGGAGGAAGCACATGGACCAACCTTTGATTTGATCCAGTAGTCAGAATTAAAACTTCCTCTTCAGGGCTTTAAGTGGAGCAGCAGGTGAATGTCCAAACACTAAGTCAGCAGGACTAAAACCTGGGGACTCTTTAGTTGCTTCACTGGGAAACGAGGACACCAGCAGAGAATCAGTGAGATGTCTGCATGTTTTGGTGACTGGGACCGAGTAACCACACAGGCTGGGTACAGTGTGAGGGGGGCTTGTTCCTCTCAGGACCCCGAGACTCAGATTGTTTTTACCTTGGGTTGTTTCTGAAGAGCCCTGCAGACGTTCTCCTGTGTTCCTCTTTGTCTGGGTTCCCAAAGCCAGCAGAACAAGCTGTGCAGCGTTCCAGTCCTCGGGTCAGAACCAGCCTCTCCATGGGTTGTTGGTGATAAAGCACAGCGCTGCAGCAGGAGGCAATGGACGATGAGAGCGGCTCTGAGCTGCAGCTCCTTGAGTCGTGTGACGTTCTGTTTGTGTTGCTGCAGCTTTCTGAATGGACCGTGTTTGTTCTGCTTCTTCTTCTTCATGTGTATTTATGGAGCCACGCCTCAGTGAGATATATTTATGTACACTGGAGAAAAATCTAATAAAATAATGGAAAACTAACTGCATGTCTTTTAGTTTCATTATTATTATTATTACAACTACTACTACTATTATTATTATTATTATTATTATTATTATTTTAGCTAGAGATAAACACTTTTAAAAGTTTTCTGGCTTCCAGGACTTTATTTTATATTTGCATTAAGTTGATATAAATATATTAAAAACTGGACCTGTTGTATATTTTAGAGCATCTATCTATCTATCTGTTGTTATCTGAAATGTTTCAGAACCCTTGTTTTAGTGCAATTCAAAGTTTATCTTTTTTAAATGCATAACTATTGTAACTTGATTTAAATTAGACTTTTATTCCTCTTCAACACGTCTGTTTCCTCACCAGGTGAATAGCTCTTCAATGTTTAGCAAATATCCACCTATTTTATCTGTATTTCATGAACTGGACCAGAATCAGAGCTCCAGGCGGTGTTGGACCTTCTCAGGCTTCAAACTCAATGTACTGGATGGAAAGATTTTAAGAGTTAAACTGATCATTTTAAAACATGGATCATTTACAGCATGTGAGGACAGACTGGGAGAAATGATCTCCCAGTCTTTCATGTTCTGAGAAAAAACTGTCTTCTGAAGTGAAGCCAGAGCAGAAGCTGTGGAGCAGAACCCAGCTGCTCAGAGTTCTGGTTGGACCTGCTGGGCTGTTTTCCAGGAGGAGACGAAGGTTTGTGATGTCGACGCCCCTTTTTGGGATGTCGACGCCCCTTTTTGCAGAAACACCCCGAAATTTAAGTCAAATACGAGAAACGTGGATATTTTGTTAGATGAGTGAGTAGCTCAGGGAGTAAGAAGACATGCTGGTTGGCTTACTGTTACCTAAAGGTTGCAGGTTCAACTCCAGAGAGCATCTTGCTGCTTTTTGCTTCCAATAGAGGGAAAATGGAGGTAAAAGTGGTCTAGTCCAGGAGGCGAACCTGCAACCTGTGACTCTGTAGCTCACTTCTTACTCCTCTGAGCCACCGCTCATCACACCAGAAAGGGTTCTCAGGCGCCATTTGTCCCATAAAAATCACAGATTTTGGTAAAAAAAAAAAATCCAGGAACGAGCCAGAAGCTGAAGCTCCAGCTGAGGAAGAGGGCTGATCAGGAGGTGGTTTGTTGGTCTGAAGGCTCTTGGTTCTGCTCCACAGATCATCACCTGCAGAGTCTCCTCACACGGCTCTGCTTCATGAAGCCACTGAAGCTCTTCAAACCACCAGGAGCCCGGTTCTTACAGAAAAAAAGACTATATTTTTCTTCAGTATATTACTTCATGTTTACATAAATAGAAATAGGTTTTCTTTTTGGACTAGTCCAGAACCTCAGAATTAAACATTTAAAGGCCAGCATGGCATGCAGAGTCACATTTCATCATAGAAAATAAAACAGGTAAAAACTGAGTTTTGTTAGTCTTCAGCAGAGTGAAGGAGGTTAGTTGACCCAACTAGAGTAACCTGAACATGATGAGGGAACACAGAGCGTACGGGCAGAACCACCAGCAGCAGGAAGTGGGCTTGGAGCCTTAAAGACGGATGCAGGAACAGCAGCAGAGGGAGACGTCTTCAGCTTTCATCCTGAAAGTTTGAACTCATCTTTATTGTTGTTTTTTTCCTGCATGAAGAAGTATAGAACTTCTGCGGTTGTTTTATGGAAATTCAACCACTCTGCTAACGTCAGAGAGTTTCTACTATGAATAAATCTTGGTGCAATGAACACGTCATGATGAAATTATGATTTTAAGCCCATATAAACGGTGCTTTCAGAATACATTCTTTCCTTTTAATCCGAACACGTTTCAATCCAATCAGGGAAAGTTGGGCATGTAAACAAGCTCCTGTCATTAACCAGCTAACAAACTAAGAGCCGCCTTACGAGCTACCAGACTGATGTTTACGCAGCAGCTGGAAGAATGACTTCAGCCGCTCAGGACTCTGCTCACAGCCCTGAGACAAGCCCTGTCCTCGTTTCCTCACTTTGAAACGGAACAAACTTAAAATATTGTAACGACTTAACCTGCTGTTGAGCTTCCATCGCCCTCATCAATGACTCCATGTTGTTTCAGCTCCTGCATCATCAATGTGGCGTTCCCATGCCATGTCAAATCTTGCATAATACTTTTTTTCTTTGGAACAGCAACATGCTCCCTATCTTTTGAGGACTTAGTCTGAGTCGTGTTCTGTGTCTTCATTTAATAGAATTTACTACAGTAAATCTGTATTTAAAAATACTGCCTCCTCCTTGCTGAGTCATCTGTAAATAAAATGGGTAGCACTGCTGCCTTGCAGCAAGAAGGTCATGGGTTCAAGTCTGACCCTGGAGGGAGTCTGCATGTTCTCCATGTGGGTGCGTGGATTCTCTCCAGGTACTCTGGCTTCCTCCCACAGTCCAAAAACATGACCGTTAGGATAATTGTTCTGTCTACATTGTCCTTAGGTGTAAGTGTGTGCGTAAATGGTTGTTTGTCCTCTGTCACTGTGTTGCCCTGCGATAGACTGGCAACCTGTCCAGGGTGAACCCACCTCTCATCCATTGACAGCTGGAGAAAGGCATGTGTCAGAAAATGGAAAGAAGACATCTATATTCCAGGTAGAAACACCATGATCAGATATCTACTGCCTTTAAAGGTATACTATGCAACCGGGGTTGATTTTCCAGCGAGGCTCTCCCCGGAGGGCGAAAAAAAAGTGCACTGTCGTAAAGATGCTCAGCTGTTCTGGTTTCTCCGTCAAGCCAGGCGCGGTTGTTTTGAGCTTAGCAGACAGGCGAACGCAACGAAAAGTTGAAAAAATGGCAGTACAAACAATGAATAACACAGTGAAAGTATGAACATCAGGGTTTCCCGCAGTGCTATCTTGGCGGCCGCCTCGCCAAACTCACGCTACCGCCTCGCCAACATTAAAAAAATAAAATAAATAAATAATAAAAAAACTCGATATGCTTGCATGTTTATTTGACGTTAACACCCGGTTCTTTGTTGTTGTTGTTGTTTTCGCGCGTGCATATAGTGAATGGCAGGGCAAAAACACATGGAGTTCTCGCCGCAGCCCAATCTGCTCAGATTACAAACCACTTGTCAAGAGACTACCTGCAACAATAAGGGCTGTGAGAAAGTGGTCTTAGGAAACTAATCGAGCCCTACAGGGTTGTTTTAAAAACTACCAATTGGGTTTCTCTTTGCTAGCCACATGAAGAGGACATAAATGCCATAACTGAGTGTGTGACTGACTATATGAACTTCTGTATGGACAGCATCATCCCCACCAGAACAGTGACATGCTTCCCTAATAACAAACCCTGGATCACCAGTGACCTGAAAGAACTGTTGAACAAGAAAAAAAAGAGCCTTTAGGGAGTGAGTCAGGGAGTTATTTAGGAGTATACAGAAGCATGGTGGAGCGAAGCGAAAAACAAACCTTACATTTGAAATTAATTGTAGTCATACACCCGGGAAGAGGAAGTTACCGGAAGCTAATAGCATTATGCTAGCGGACATTCGGCGGCAACTTTAAAAAGCTTTGCCTTTATTTTAGTCATAATGAGTGGACTGGATAACACAAACATCAATATCCCATCAGTGTACAAAACCCTTGTGGAGATGACGTTTGTTAAAACCATAAAAACACACTCAAGTTACATCAGCAATGACATAGTTCAAATAATGCTAACGAGGCTAACGGTGAGAGTGCATTATGTAAACCTTCTAAATAAACCATTTAACTTTCCCTGTTTATTTCTCTGCCAAACCTGTCGGTGCCTCGGTGTGAGTCTGGTTCACTTTGGCCATCCAGGGGAAAGCAGTACTCCAGGAAAACGTTGGTCATTTCAGCAGCATACATGCGGCTCTGAGCTAGCCAAAACGCAGTCTGAGCAGGCCCCGGGTCGTAGTAGAGTCCCCGCCATGTAGCAGGGGATTTAAGTCCAGATTTTGCTCTCAGCTTGGGAACATGTGTGGCAGTACCAGTGTGATCCAAATGGGCAATTTAAATTTAAGACCACTAATTTAATAAATATAAGGTTGCAATAATTCTACATAAAGTTACCATTATGGCACACAGGCCCGCTGCAGATGAGGCTTGAGACAATCTCACCCAATTGTTTATTTTATTTGAGAAAACATACTACTTTAAAACCACTCACATTGAAATAACAGTTTTGCACAACTCAAAGATGGCAGTGCAAATCAGGGTAGTGACCTACAAAAGAAACACAGCAAACAAGAATAAAAGAAAATCGTGCACCAAACCAGAAGGAGTACCACCATCCGGAGAGTCCACCACCAATATGCAGCACCAGCAAACACCAAGGTCTGAACCGGAAGGATAACATCATGTCCGCCAGGTGAGAGAGGGCCTTTATATACAGACAGAGCCACAACCAATCAGATTCAGGCACTTGTGTGGTGGGTTCAGAGCCCACAGGGCATACTGCCACACATAGGTACTCCGCTGACTGCTCCAACTGGAGTCCCGAGGAAGCAAAACAAAGCAGGTTTTGGCATGGACAGGTTCTTTATTCCAGCGTCTGAGGCAGAGTGTAAGACTGCAGACTTAACTCTGATTCGCTCAGTCCTCCAATGCAAGTCAGGTCCTCCGCTCCACAGAGGACAACGAGAATTTCCCCCTCTTGTCACTCCATTGAAGCGACGGCAGATGAGTTTCACAGAAAGCATATTTACTCAGCTTGTAAGGTTCGATCTCCATGTGGCCCGCATGGGGGCTGGTCTCCCCAACCACCCACTCCTCCAGCGTCTCCAGAAAAGTCTGGCTCTATAGCAGGGCATCCTGCTGTGAGAGGCTGTCTCTGCGTGGATGTGTGAAATTCCTTTCAACCCATTTTAAGTTCTCCTCAGGTTACATGTTGTTCCCAATTCAATCTAATTTTCATTTATTTATAGCTCTATACATCTCCAGTAACATAAAATCTGCATTAATCCTAATCAACATCTTCAAACACATGTATATTATTTGTTATTGTCTTCCTTCTTCACCACTAAACTTCTCTGAACTATGAACTTTAACAAAAAGCTGAGCTAAAAAGCAGGGGTCTTTACCACTTACAGATTGGGACTACAATTGCCTCCTTTCACTGCTCTGTTAATAAACCATCTGACCATACTTTATTATACAACCTTAATACCATCTGTTTACTTGATATATTCAGATATTTCAACATTCAATAATGCATTTCATCCCTCCCAGGTGTGGCCATGCCACATTTATTTATAGCTCTATTTATCTCTCTATTTATAGCTCTCCAGTAACCGAAATTCTGCATTAAACATGTCATCATAATCATCAACATCCTTAAACATTGTCATGGTTCATAGTCTCTTGACCCACATGCAGAACACACAGAATAGGCAGGAGGACGGTTAACAAAGTTTATTAAATTAATGAAAAACGATCGCGGGGATTCCTTCGGAGCCGCAGAAAACGTAGGGTCCCTCTAATACGTGACCGGGTTCTTACCACTGAGCGAAGGACGTACCGCCGAGGAGAGTGAGCGGAGGATGCGGAGCTTTGGGGGCGGATGCTGCTGGTGTGAGCAGCGGAGCAGGTGGCTGTTGCTCCTGGGGCTGCTGACAGGTGGAGGGCTGGCTGGGTTCCGGTGATCGGACTGCGGATCAGGGGTGACGGCTGACTGCTGGGCGCCGGTTAAGTGCAGGGGTCGGCGTGATCTTCAGTTTATTGAGATGGCAGGAGAGCGGAGCTGGACAGAGAGAGGTAGAGTACAGTTGTTCCAGCTAAGTGTTATTGACATTCAGCTTTGTGTTGAAAAGTTTAGACCTCAGGGCTGGAAAGCTGACATTTACATTTAAATCCTTTACTTTCTGATATACACATCAGTTTTTTCATTTATCAACACATTATGTGCCTCAAATGTTCTGCTTAATATGATGATTTGTTGCTTTAGCTGTTGGTTTATCAGTTCTGACAGAAACACAAGATAAGTGTACAATAGATACAAATTCTACGACAATAAATAAATTAAAATCAGTCATTGCTTTTGTTTCAACAGAATGATTTTAAAAAAATAAACTCATAAAACAGGCCTGGAATGATGGTACCCTTAATATTTTGTTGCACCTTTTGAAGCAATCACTGCAATCAAATGATTCCTGTAACTGATTAGGCCACAAATTAGCCAAACAAATTAGTCCATGTGTGAATGTACTCAGTATACTGTGTCTGATTTTCTTGTGTGTAAATACTTTGTCCTGTTTTAAGATAAATAACCTAATAATGATTCTTGAATGTGTTAGATTCGTCTTATTAACCACATGGATGACCAACAACTCCTGTAATATGTGAAAGGGTAAATGGTGCTACTTACAACCACACGCTCTGTTCTCTGCGGACATTTTTGTTAATTTCTGTGAGGTGGGCTGTGCTTATAGGTCATGTCATGCAAAGGATTGTGGGATTCCTTATAGCTCCTTAGCGCTGGTAAGGGACATTATGACATCCCTATGCTAAAGGAACTATGACAGAAAGCATATAGGCTCCTTTCCTACTTCCTTCCTTACTGACTGAACTATTCGGACAACATTCCCACTTTGGATAAAGAGTTCTTCTCTAAATTATGTTTTCTAATGGGACGGTCAAAATTAATCAGCCAAGATATCAGGAAGAGAATTATGGACTTGCACAAGTCTGGCTCATCCTTGGGTCCAATTTCTAAATGCCTGAAGGTTCCACATTCATCTGTTCAAACAATTATATTCAAGTATAAACACCATGGGACTGTCCTGCCATCATACTGCTCAGGAAGGAGACGGTTTTGTGTCCCAGACACAAGCGTATATTGGCCTGAAATGTGAACACCAACCAAAGAACAAAAAACCTTGTGAAGATGTGGCTGAAGCTAGTCAGAGTGTCTCATTATCCACAGTAAAACAAGAACTGTACTGACATGGGCTGAAAGGCTACTCTGGCAGGAAGAAACACATAAAAGTCAGATTAAAGTTTGCAATCACACACGGACAAGGGAATTAATCATTGGAGATATGTCCTGTGGTCTAATGACACTAAAATTGAACTGGTTGGCATTAAGGGCCATTATTACATTTGGAGGCAGAAGGGAGAAGCTTTCAAGCCTGAGAACACCATCCCAACTGTGAAATATGGGTTGGTAACATCATGTTGTGGGGTTATTCTGCTGCAGGAGGCACTGGGGCATTTAACAAAATAGATGGCATCATGATAATGAACATTATGTAGAAATTCCGAAGCAACATCTTAAGACAGCAGCAACAAAGTTGACGCTTGGGCACAAATGGGTCTTTCAAATGGACAATGATGCATACAGCCAAACTGCTGAAAAAGTACCTTATGGAGAACAAGGTCAGTGTTTTGGAGTGTCCATCACAATGCCCTGATCTCAAGCCTATTGAAAATGTATTGGCAGCTTAAAAAGAGTGTCTGAGCGTCTCTGAAAGCATCATTTCCACTGACTAAGTCAGCCAAAGGGACTTCACAAGCAACCGCATCTTTAAAGGGATCCATGATTAGTTGAACATGTTGGCCTAAATGTGTTCCGAAATGTGTTTCCGATTAACTTAAAAATTGCTGCTTGTGATATGTAAAATCTTATTTTTCATCCATGGAGGTTGCCGTTTTTCACCTGCATGTTGTGCTTTTACACACCGTTTTAGGTTAATTTAAATGTTTTTAAAAATAACTCTTTCTTAGGTATTGTTCGGTGAATATCAGCCCAAACAGCTGATATCAGGACAGTAGTTGAAAGGAATGATTCGAGCACTAGCGTTCATTCAACAGCAAGCTCTGCACACATATAGAATGAATGAGTGACATCTTCTTTTCAAGTTCAAGAATTTATTAACAGGAATAAAATTAACATCCAGAGAACATCACTATATAATGCTGTTTATCTGAATTAACACTATTTCAATCAACAAATCCTCTCTACTAGGCTAGTGAAACTTAACTAAAACTACTAAGCAAAATGAAATTAAAAAAGAAGCTAAGGATTGATGTACAATAAAAAGACACAAAAACACATTAAATGGTTGATCCTCATCATCATAATTCAGTGAATATGTTTTGACTCATCTACACTGCATATCCAGAGTTAAACATTATTTCATAAAATCACATTTTAAAGAATTATTTTCTCAGAGAAATCATTAACTATGTAATGCTTGATTTTAGTAATGCCATTATTCCTCTGGGAAGCTAGGGGTCGCTGTAGCGATCGGAAGCTAAATGGGTTAATCCTAAAGTTACACAAAAACACCATTGACAATAATCTTCCATATTAATGCGGTAATAATGCTCACTGCACTATCGAACGATGGTGGAGCGAAAACAAACAAAACGTATGTTTGAAACAAACCATATTTGCATTTTCGGGAAGAACGAATGTTATCTGGAAGCTAATACGATTAGGGTAGCTGACTTTTGGAGCCAATTTTAAAAGGCTTCAAGTCGTATGTTGGTTATAAGAAGTGGAGTGGAAAACAAACATCAATATCCCATCAATGTATTAAACCCTTGTGTAAATAACACTCGTTATAACCATAAAAACAAACTCAAATTAGTTGGAAATTGTGGAAGCAGGGAGAATGAAGGCTGATCATATGGTGAAATCAATGCATGGATGTGCCAGAATATCCTTCAGTTGAATAAAAACAAAACAGAAGTAAAAAGTTTTTGCACACAGCTTGTTGCTTCCAGATTTTGGACAAGGCCCAAAATCTGGGTGCACTAATGCACGGGTTCTCAAAGTTTTCGTGGCCAGGTACTTTTTAGCAACGGGAAAATTCCTCAGGCTGATACTATTTTTAAACAGCCTTTTTTATAGTTAAACACATCAGAAATTATGCATGTTGTTAAAAATAAACATAAATACATCTAAAATTAGAACTTCGCTGCTCCCTCCATTTAATATCCATTGTTAATGTTTTGTTTGATTAATTTTAGTTGTGCAATATTTGATAAAACTAACATTTCTCATCAATCATGTAAATCATGTAAAGAAATAAAAATAGGTATTGTTTTCAAGAATAGGCCCCAAAAACGGCAGCACATTTTGGTCTCCCATCCCTATTGTCCATAAAGCCAAACTCGATGTAATTGTTGTCATACTTTCTAATTTTAGCTGATTTGGCTTTAACCTTACTTAATGAGGTGGACGTTAAATATGTGTCCATTGTGATACTTAGTTCAGGGTCTGGGGACCCCAGTTTGAGCGCCGTTGCACTAGAACCTCCAGAGCCATCTAAACACAATTACAAAGTCTACCTTCTATCACCTATAGAACATTTCCAGGATCAAGAATGGATGTCTCAACAGGTTATGAAAAAAATAATCCATGCATTTAATTTTAGTCAAATCAATAACTGAAACGGTGTTTTCACAGGTCCACCAACAAAGTCAATCAGTTAACTGCAGTTGATCCAGAACGCTGCTACCTGCATCCTCGCTAAGACTAAGAAAGTAGGGAACATCAACCTGGTCGTAAAGTCCTTAAACTGCCTCCCTGTAGCTCGAAAAATAGGCTTTAAAATAAATGTGTTTATCTATAAAATCCCTGAAAGGTTTAGCATCTAAATACATCGCAGACTTGCTATCAGCGTATAAACCCTCCAGACCACTAAGGTCTTCTGATTCAAACCTAATCCGGTAATTGGCTTGTACTTGTACAGCACTTTAACTAGTACGACGACCCCAAAGGACTTTACAACTTGTTGTAACAAGCTAACTTCCTATATTCTACCCATCGGGAACAAACTTCCAGAAGACTGTAAAAAGTACTTAAAAGCCTGAGTTCTTTTAAATCAAGATTATAAACCAAGTCGCTTAGGATTGATTTTGATTGTTCTGGTTAAACTTTTAACTGAAACATCATTAATTTAAATTTGTTTACATTTTTATTTACCTTCGTTTTAATCATGTAACTCATTTGAATTGTCCTTGTACGGAAATGTGCTATACAAATGAAATTGCCTTGTCTTATTGCATGGATTTACATGTGTCTGTGTAAATTAGATTTGCTGCAAATTTTTTGTTCACATAGATCACAACAGAAAGGCTTCTGTCCTATATGGATTCTCATGTGTGTGTTTAAAAGAGTCCGGTCCACAAGGAAAAATCAGCGGATCATTAGCTTTACCTAAAACTAATACGTCCATGGCGATTTAATGAATTTAGCGTTCATAAGAAAATAAAAGCATAAATTGCTTTCTCAATCACTGTGTGTAGAGGCGGCCATTATTGCCCATATTTGGGCACAATAATGTCCGCCCGACACTACATCCTGTGACATCTCTGTACAGCAAGGCAATGCACTCTACAAGCTAATTCAATAGGAACTGTTGTACACTGCTGCAATCAACAACAATTATTCCGGATTTTGAGAGGACTTCTCGAAATCTTCTCGTGAGGGCTTGGGTCCTGTATGGATTCTCATGTGTGTGTTTAAAATTCCTTTTAGACTAAATCTTTGTCCACATAGGTCACAAGAGAAAGGCTTCGGTCCTGTGTGGATTTTCATATGCATTTTTAAATGTGTTTTTTGGCTAAATGTTTCCTCACATAAATCACAACAGAAAAGCTTCTGTCCTGTATGGATTCTCATGTGTCTGTTTAAATGATGTTTGCGGCTAAAGGTTTGTCCACATAGATCGCAACAAAAAGGCTTCTGTCCTGTATGGATTCTCATGTGTTCGTTTAAGTGATGTTTGAGGCTAAAGCTTTGTCCACATAGATCACAACAGAAAGGCTTCTGTCCTGTATGGATTCTCTTGTGTGTCTCTAAGTTTTGTTTGAGGCTAAAGCTTTGTCCACATAGATCACAACAGAAAGGCTTCTGTCCTGTGTGGATTATCATGTGACATTTTAAATGTCCCTTTCGACTAAATCTTTGTCCACATAGATCACAACAAAAAGACTTCTGTCCTGTATGGATTCTCATGTGTGTGTAAAAATTTCCTTTTTGACTAAATCTTTGTCCACATAGATCACAACAAAAAGGCTTCTGTCCTGTATGGATTCTCATGTGTTCGTTTAAGTGATGTTTGAGGCTAAAGCTTTGTCCACATAGATCACAACAGAAAGGCTTCTTTCCTGTATGAATTCTCATGTGTGTGTTTAAATTTCCTTTTCGACTAAATCTTTGTCCACATAGATCACAACAGAAAGGCTTCTGTCCTGTATGGATTCTCATGTGTGTGTTTAAAGTTCCTTTCTCGCTAAATATTTGCCCACATAGATCACAACAGAAAGGCTTCTGTCCTGTATGGATTCTCGTGTGTTTCTTTAAGTCAGATTTTCTGCTAAATCTTTTTCCACATAGATCGCAACAGAAAGGCTTCTGTCCTGTATGGATTCTCATGTGTGTCCTTAAGCAAGATTTTCTGCTAAATCTTTTTCCACATAGATCACAACAGAAAGGCTTCTGTCCTGTATGGATTCTCATGTGTGTGTATAAATTTCCTTTTTGACTAAATCTTTGTCCACATAGATCACAACAGAAAGGCTTCTGTCCTGTATGGATTCTCATGTGTGTGTATAAATTTCCTTTTTGACTAAAGCTTTGTCCACATAGATCACAACAGAAAGACTTCTGTCCTGTATGGTTTCTGATGTGTCTGTTTAAATTTCCTTTCTCGCTAAATCTTTGCCCACATAGATCACAACAAAAAGGCTTCTGTCCTGTATGGATTCTCATGTGTGTGTATAAATGTCCCTTTTGACTAAATCTTTGTCCACATAGATCACAACAGAAAGGCTTATGCCCTGCGTGGATTCTCGTGTGTCTGTTTAAATGTGATTTCTGGCTAAAGCTTTTTCCACATAGATCACAACAGAAAGGCTTCTCTCCTGTATGGATTCTCATATGTCTGTTTAAAGCTGTTTTTCCCATAAATGCTTTGCCACAGTCTTTGCAGCTAAGCTTCACTCCTGTGTGGCCTTTCCTACGTGACTCCACATTTTTCTTCTCTATAGAACATTTCTTATATCTAGAGTCTGACAATTTTTTTAGCTCAGAAAGAGAGTGTTCTACATCACTGTCCTCTTCATCCTCCTCCTCAGTGTCGTCAGCCTCTGTAGAAATGTAAGCATCTCCATGATCTTGTATCCTGATGGACTCTTTCTCATCATTCTCTTCTGGAAGCTCTTTGCCTTTAATTTGGTCTGGATAAAGCTGTGAGAGCAGCAGAGACTGTTCATCATCCAGACTCTTTATGGGAGGAACATCGACTGGAAACCTGATGGCATTAATCCCCTCCTTCCCATTGAGCTGCTCTCCTGGCAGACTGATGTAGACTCCCTTCTGTTCCGTCCCTGATGTGGGGGGGCTTTGGGTCATGCAGGTCGTCACAAGGTCTGTGGTCTAAAGAAGCTTCTTCTTTAACAATCAGCTTCTGCTTAACATCTGCAGGAAACATTGAATCACATTATGCAGATTAGAAAATATTTTGATCCAAGTCTAAACTGAGGCACATTGTAATAAATATATATATAGGAAATTTTGTTGGATTAAATTCTTTGAAAGAACATGCAGAACAGTAAAGCACAGAATAAAATGGCATGACTGTTATAAACCCTACAAGAATTAATTTCTTTGTAGAGCTACCTTTTTTACCTTAAAGTGCTGATGACACAATATTGACCTTTTCAGCCATGCTTTTAAAACAAAATTTTAGGCTTTGTCCAATGTGCCTCATGTGTCCATGTCCAGACATACAGCGCAACGGATTATAAAGTGCACCATCAATTTCTCAGAAAACTTAAGGGCTTTAATTTTTCAATTCAATTCTATTTTATTTATATAGCACCAATTCATGAAACATGTCATCTCAAGGCACTTTACAAAGTCAAATTCAATCATATCATACAGATTGGGTCAGATTATACAGATTGATCAAAAATTTCCCATATAAGGGAACCAGTCCCAACAAGCAGCATTCACTCCTGGAGAAGCGTAGTGCCACAGGGAGAGTCGTCTGCATTGTCCGTGGCTTTGCAGCAATCCCTCGTGTGTCCATGTCCAGACATACAGCGCAACGGATTATAAGGTACACCATCAATTTCTGAGAAAACTTAAGGGCTTTAAGTGTCCTTTATAGTCCAAAAAATACAGTAATAAAATGAGCGCAAGGTGATGTCATTTTATTTAAATGTAGAAGTTTTGACTATTATGCCACAACATGACGACTACAGTATTTTTATATAATTTTCTGATTAATGCCTTCTAAAAACTCACCAAATGATGTGAAAATGTTAGGCCATTTAAAGCTACTTTTCCAGCCCAAAACCTTCAAAACAAGCCAGGTTAGCAACACAAGTATCACATTTATAACCAAGCATAACTTCCTGAATGTTACAAGCGCTGCCACTTTGATTTGCTTGAGTCCCTCCTTCAATCCTAGAGAGCAGTAGTACCGTAGATTGTCACTAGGAGGCGAGGAACCATGCTAGGGTGATGTGTAAGTGGTCGTCAGAACCAAGCTTGGCACGGTTAACTGATCCAAGCTGGATCGGTTTAACGAGGGTAGTGTAAATGGGGCTTTCATCCCACCCACTGCAAACAACGAGGCACATAAGCAGCGCTGTGAGTAGAATACAGATGAAGCATGCTAACTGTATGCTAACTGCAAAGAGGCATACAGCTCCTCTCCCTCCCTCCCCTGGGTTCTTCTGATCACAATCTAATGCATCTCCAACCTGTTTACAAGCCGCTGGTGATCAGGGAGCCAGAGGTAACACGCAGAGTGAGGAGATGGTCAGAGGAGGCAGAAGAAGCCCTCAGAGACTGCTTCAGCTCCACTATGTGGGATGAACTGTGTGATCCTCATGGGCAGGACTTGGATCAAATAGAGAAAAGTACCACAGCTGTGGAAAACCACCTGTGTGGTGCCGGTACCAGAGACAACACACACCAATGACCCGAGCAGCTACAGGCCAGTAGCACTAACATCACACCTGATAAAGACCCTCCAGAGGCTGATCCTCAACCATCTTCACCCCCTGGTGAAGTCTTCACTGGATCCCCTGCAGTTTGCCTACTAGCCTGGCATCAGGGTGGATGATGCCATCATCTACATGCTGCACTGAGTTCAGATCCATCTGGAGAATCCTGGAAGCACGTTGAGGATCATGTTCTTTGGTTTCTCCAGAGTGTTCAACACCATCCAACCAGGACTCCTGAAGGACCAGCTGGAGCGGCCAGGAGTGGACCACCACCTGTCCCAGTGGAGACTGGTTACAGCACTGGTCTACAGCAGTATGTGAGGACACGGAGCTGTGTCTCTGACAAGCTGACCTGCAGCACGGGAACACCTCAGGGAACTGTGCTGGCACCATTTTTGTTCACCTTCTACACTGCAGACTTCTCCATCAACTCACCAGGCTGCCACCTGCTGAGGTTCTCTGATGACTCTGCAATAGTCGTCTCATCACATGTGAGGATGAGTCAGAGTACAGACAGGGGATCCAGAGCTTTGTAGACTGGTACCAGCAGAACCACCTCGTGGTTCTCCCTTAATACAAGGAAAACGAAGGACCTGGTGAAGACCTTCTTTAACTCTGTGGTGGCATCAGCCATCTTCTATGGTTTGTTGGAGCATCAGCTTAACTGCAGCTGAGAGGAAACAGGCTGCTGCATCTTAGATGCTCTAAGGAGAGTTTCTGCAGATCGTTCCTCCCAGCTGCAGTCAGACTTTATAATCTTAGCTGCTCCCAACAGACACAATATCTGTTTACATCATACAAATAGTTTCACAGGTCATGATCCAACCATTATTGTTCTTACTGTTCCCAGATGTGAAGATAACTGTTTAATAGGGCTGCAACAACGAATTCACAGAAGTCGACAATTAAAAGCGTTGGCAACGAATTCCGTTATCGATTCGTGTCACACAATTAATGCATCACACGGCATATCATGGAGCTGTGTACCTCATGCAGCGAGGTCGTCAATGCTAGCTGACACACACTACTCGGTGGGGGTACGTACACTGAAAAGATGTTTGCTGACCGGCAACAAACTCAAGAAGAAGAAGAAGAATCCTAGCTGACTGCAGAGCGATGTAAACGCAGCGAGGCGGAGTAAAGGCGGCATTTTCTTTTCTTGTAGTAAGTTCTACAAATGACAAGAGCACCACAGTGACACAGGACCTAAAATAACAGTCTTTTATGAGGGTGAAGAGAGCTAAACAGCAGGGTAAGACATTACTATCTCTAACGTTTGTTCATTTTCAAACGAACAACGCTTGGCTCGGGGCTGTGAGCGGAGTCCTGCACGGCCAAAGTCTTGTTTCAGGGTGCCGCCTGAACGACAAACTGCCTGGTAGCTCGTCTAATGGTCAGCACAAAACCCCCCAAGAGCATCGCAAGCAGCCGCCAGAGGCCGACCTGAGGTACCCGAGCTCCGCCCAGGGTTGAGCAACAGACTCACCAGACAGCCCCCTCCGAGCACCCCCCAGAGCCCCAATACTCAGGCACCCCCCTGAATCAGCCCCTTTGCCCCACAGGACGCATCCCACAGTCCCCCACCCCCACTAAGTGATGGAGCCGATCAAAGGAGATCTGATGTGGATGCAGATGCTGTCTGAAGACTACTATGACCCAAAAAAAGATCTCTGTACTGATTGATACTGAGATTTTTTTTTGCTTTTCCAATTCATGATAGTTTTCTTTATGATACACAAGGCAGTGAAAACCATGCAAATTGATTTTTTCCTCCAAAGTGCTTTTATCAAAGTTACCCAGCAAGGAAACAGAAGAGGAAGGTGAAATTTTACAACTAAGGGGGGGAATTTATATTTCCAAAGAAATTTCAAAAATTTCTTCAAAATTTCTAATATTTTTTTTAATTGAAGCAATTGTACCCATAAGTGAGATTGGAAGCGATTTCCATCTTTCAAGATCCGATGTGGTTACGTTTTTGTAAATCCGCCAATTTAGACAACTAAGTAATACCCAAATATTTAATACATCCTGATTGCAGTTGGAAATCTAGGGGGATTTGTAAAGAGCAGTTAATTGGCAGTACTGTAGATTTAGACCAATTTATAGAGTAATCTGAAACCTTTGGAGAAAGATTCTAGTAATCATAATCCAATAACTTGGATCGTAAGTACTTTTCCTTAAAATGTTTGTAAGACTATACTGCTCTTTTTCTTTTTCAAGACTCCTTATCAATTGTATTCTTTGTCTTTGATATTTCTTACAAGTATACATTATATATTATATTGTTTCAGTTTCTCCACAGACGTCACATCTTCCTGTTTCATGTTTTCCCATTAACTGTAATGTTGAATTATGTCCCAACTGTAGTCTAGTTATTATGCTTTCCTGTTTTCTGCTCCTTCCAACTCCAACCTTCCTTTGTATTCTGTAAAGCCATCTTTCTTTTATTTATTTATTTCTTCTTCCCACTGTTTTTGCCATTTTTCTTGGATCTTTCTTATAATAACACTTTTAACCTCTGACTTACTCATGTTAGTTCTTATATCACTCTTACATCGGTTTATCGACTCTTTAGCTTTCTTATCAGCCATTTCATCACCTTTCACTCCTATATGTGCATGAACCCAAAGAAACACTACTGTTAACCCCATCATCTGAATATTACATAATATTTGTTGAAAAACTTGCATGCAGTCAGAGCAAAGAGAGCAGAGAGGAGACCTGCTCTGTTTTCACACTGCAGATGCATAACATGTGTAAAACTGCTGGTGATTCCTCCCTGGATTACAAATGGGATATAGATATATTTATAAATATTGGTTTTAACATTCTCATATTTTTCTGACAATGTTGCACTAAAATAATTACCTGATTACCAATCAATTTAAATCACTTATTCACCTCTTCAATGTGTGTGTCTCTAATTACTATCTTTCTGGTAGGACTAGATCTATGCAGTGTGGATTCGGGCAATGTATAAAATTTCCTACATTATAACATAAATTAATCTTATTGTGTTTTGCATTTCAATAACATTTTAATGACAGCGACACACATTAATCTTTATAGTTTTGTCTGATTGGATGCTAATGAATCCAGAGAGTTTTGGCCTTTAGCTACAACACAGGACACAGAAACAAAGTAAACCAATCCTTACTGTTGATAGGAGCAGAAGTTAATGGAAACCTGCTATCAGTCTCCTCCTTCACAAGGAGCTGCTCTCCTTCCTGACGGGCCCCGGGTTCCTCCTGTTCCTCCTTTATGTGGAGGGGCTCTGACTCCTGCTGCTCCCCCTCAGGACTCTGTTCTTCAGGAGCCTCTTCTTTAACATCTGCAGCCAACATTGAAACACATTACATGCTTTATCAACAACTAGATCTTTACAATGTTACAACGATGGGAAAGATTCTGTTTAGAGAAAAAGATTTGATCAGCAGTGTAGAGAAAACTGAACCTCAGGAACTGACAGTTTCACCCTAGAAATGATCACCGGTAACTTTGGTGTGATTCTGTTGTGGGAATTTAATTTATTTATTCCTTTTAAAACATTTAATAACGGCTAAGTTGGATAGTTAAATAAACACAAGAGATAAAATATGACAGTTAAACAGACCTCTCAACTTTTATCAAAAGTTAGGAGTGAGATTATGCTAATTTGGGGGCGGGGCTTGTTTGGGGGCGGGGCTAACCGGACCCTGGAAGAGCCGGTGGAGTCGACTCCATCTCATTTTTATCTCACCAGACAATGAAGTAGACATGTATTACTTGTGTTAAAAAGAGAAAGAGACATATTAATACTTTATTGTTCAGTTAATGGATTAAAACATAAATAATACACAATTGTTCAAATAATACTGAATAAAATTAAGTAGATTTTAATTATTGCCCGAGTTATACTGTTACACATTCATCTATGGGTTGTTTATCATTGTAAATCTATAACCTGATTGGTGAATCAGGCTGAGTTTCATCAAGCCTTTATGATCCCCTCAGCAGCAACACTGAAGCACACAGAGGTTCCCGCTGCGTCTTTACGCACGATCCAGCTGCTGATGTATCCCTCTTTTCAGCTCAGTGGACTTCTAGACTGTTACAGTTTATAACATTCTCATCACCTTTCACAGCGACAGGTTTCTCAGTCAGTCGCCGCGCTGACCAGACAAATGTCTATTGCTCTCGTCAGTGCGCTCTGGGCGCCCAGAAAGCACCTGCTCCGAGGGAAAGGAGGGGAGGGAGAGGAGCAAGCGCAGAGGCACAGAAATACGGTGCATGTAGTTAAAAAATGCAGAATTAATAAAAACGAAACTTATAAACTGACCAAGTGGCGTTTTAAACTGCATCTGGTTAGCAGAACTGTTTTATGATCCAGCATGCAGCCATGACTGGTTCTGAATGAACCGGTCATCTTGCAGCAGCTCCACCCCCGCCTCCTCCCCTCCTGCATACGTAGTACAGGACCTTACCGGCTCACTTTTACCACTGTTAAGACTAAAATTATTCATAACTCTGATCACTCTTCCTGCTGCTCTGTCAACACGAACTGCAGCAGGAATTACTGATGGCCACAAGCTGTGAAAGAAGCCGAAACAGCTCAGCAGAAGGCGGAGTTTTTATCGTCCGCTGCCCAGATGGGCTTTGTGATTTTTATGCGTGAGAAATTCCATGTTTGCGTGTGAGCGTGTGAAGTTAGTGAAATGCGTGTGTCACACGGTCAATGCGTGAGAGTTGAGAGCTATGCAGTTAAACATTGATTTATAAGTATATTTGTTACATGAATATATATTTGTAGCTGATTAATTAAACAGTCGTTGAGTAAATGTCTTGTTATTGTTCTGTTGCATTTAATGAGTTTTAGTTTTATAATATTAGCTACGTTGTGGCCTGTTATTTATTGAAGCGAGTCACAATATTTAGGGTGTATTATAAATG
The DNA here is from genome assembly GCF_011125445.2 of Fundulus heteroclitus. Classification (NCBI taxonomy): domain Eukaryota; kingdom Metazoa; phylum Chordata; class Actinopteri; order Cyprinodontiformes; family Fundulidae; genus Fundulus; species Fundulus heteroclitus. The sequence continues at coordinate 106,508 of NW_023397373.1, read as the reverse complement.
TTGGCAGTATTGGTCCTCCATACAGCAAGAAGAAAACATGCGACCCTCTTTCTAAACAAGATAAACCAAAAAGCGTTTTTCGGAGGAATGTTTCCAAGCAAGCAGACAAGAAAAACTTAATGCTGATGTTGCTACATGCTAAGCTAGCATTAGCTTTACTAAGCTACATGCTTAGCTAGCATTAACACCTCCTATGCTACATGCTAAGCTATCATTAGCGCCTCCTGTGCAGAGCTGCAGGTTTAGCCAGTTTTCTGGTGGAAACCCTGCAACGAGTTCTGATGAAGAGGAGGAATCCATCAGCTGCTGAAAACGGCTCCTAAACTTTAGCTCCATCCACACAGTTAGCATGAAGAAGGAAATCTCCAAACCTGATGGGTGCAGCAGAACTCTGGGCTGGAAAACATCCCCCATCATTGGTGTCTCCTCTGCTGCGTCCTGCCGCTCTTTGAGCTCCTGCTTCCCTCCAGTTTCTCCGCTGTGCCTCCAGCTGCTGGACTTCTTTCCAGACTTCATCACCTGCAGCAGCTGCTGCTCTCTTTCAGATTCACCAACACTCACGCTTCTGGCCTCACAGCAAAACAAGAACAAAGAACCCGGAAGTGATCAGCGTGGCTGCGCGTTGGGAAAGAGGCGCATAAAACACGGCCGCCATCTTGGTGCGGTCATCCTGCAAACAGTACCAGGATGCCAGAGGCATATTCTCAGGATTTCTCATCAACTTGTTTGTAAAACGAAAGATAATTATGTCAAGATTGCCTCTTTGCTTTAATTTAATTATTGTTCTTGAAAATCTGATACAATAAATAATTTAGCTTGTTTTTGTAGTGTTTTGAGTTATTCTATTAGAATGGGTAAAATTGGACACTGATATTTTCATGTTGTGTACCCAAAAGTATTGTTTCTATGTATATCTTATTACATTAGGGATATATTTGACTTTCAAAACTCTTTCATCTCAGGCATTAGTTTCCTTTTAGTTTTGATCATTATTTCCAGATGTTGTCACTCTAATTCCTCAACCCTGTTATGGAACCTTTAAAGGCTCTCTGAATATTATCATAAAATAAATTGGGATATAAATCAACATTTTCACATAGATAAAATGTCCCCCATACTAATTCAATCATTTTAAACTGAAAGATGACATAAAAATCACACATTTGTGTCCTCTTATTTCCTGAAATGTGACTAATCAGGGAAAGGTACAAATACTGCTGGACCCAATAAGTAGAACCGCTGTCAACACCTCTAGTACCGCTGCTGTAGTAAACTCCTGGATAGCTGCCGTAGCCTCCAGAACCACTAACCCGTCCACCATAAAAGAAGCTGAGCTGGGAGTGGAAGAGGAGCTGCTGGGCTGCAGAATCAGAATCAAGTTTAATCGCCAAGTAGGTTTGCACTTACAAGGAATTTGACTTGGTGTTGATGTTGCATACAAAAAATAAAAATACAATAAAATAAAAATAAAATGGATATATACACAGAAGCTATATACACAGTAAACTGTGCGTTAATGTAACGCAGAAGCTTGTAAGTCCTGAACGGGGGAGAGAGACAGTGTCCAGTGTCACAGGTGGCTCTTGGACTTGTTCATAAGGCCGGTAGGAGATGGGAAAAAACTGTTCTTGTGGCGTGAGGTTTTGGTCCTGATGGACCGCAGCCTCCTGCCAGAGGGAAGTGACTGAAATAGTCTGTGACTGGGGTGCGAGGGATCAGCAACAATCTTCCTGCACGCCTCAGAGTCCTGGAGGCATACAGGTCCTGGAGAGATGGAAGATTGCAGCCAATCAGCTTCTCTGCAGACCTGATGACACACTGCAGTCTGCCCTTGTCCTTAGCGGTGGCACCAGCGTACCAGATGGTGATGGAGGAGGTAAAGATGGACTCAATGATGGAGGAGTAGAACTGCACCATCATTGTCCTTGGAAGGTTGAATTTCTTCAGCTGCCTTCTTCGGGAAGTACATCCTCTGCTGGGCTTTCTTGGTGAGGGAGTTGATGTTCAGCTCCCACTTTAGGTCCTGGGACATGATAGTCAAATCAAAAACTCAAACTGTGTTTTCACAGGTCCACCAACAAAGTCAATCAGATAACTGCAGTTGATCCAGAACGCTGCTGCCTGCATCCTCACTAAGACTAAGAAAATAGAGAACATTGACCCAGTTCTAAAGTCCTTACACTGGCTCCCTGTATCTCAGAAAATAGGCTTTAACATAAATGTGTTAGTCTATAAAATACCTGAAAGCATCTAAATACATCACGGACTTGTTACTCAGCGTGTAAACCCTAAGTGTAAGTCCTTCTGATTCAAACCTAATCCGGTAATTGGCTTGTACTTGTACAGCACTTTAACTAGTCCGACCCCAAAGCACTTTCCAACTTGTTGTAACAAGCTAATTTCCTATATTCTACCCATCGGGAACAAACTTCCAGAAGACTGTAAAAAGTGCTTAAAAGCCTGAGTTCTTTTAAATCAAGATTATAAACCCAGTTTCTTAGGATTGATTTTGATGGTTCTGGTTAAACTTTTAAGTGAAACATCATTAATTCACATTTGTAGTTCAATTGTTTATAAAATCATTAATATTTACTTAGTTTTTCTTTTCCTACATTTTATTCCAACTATTTGTGAATATTTTTATTTTCTTAAGTTTTAATCATGTAACTCATTTGCATTGTCCTTGTACGGAAATGTGCTATACAAATGAAATTGCCTCGTCTTTTATTGCATGGTTTTTCATGTGTCTGTGTAAATTAGATTTGCTGCAAAATTTTTGTTCACATAGATCACGACAGAAAGGCATCTGTCGTGTATGAATTCTCATGTGTCTGTTCAAAGCTGATTTTCGGCTAAATCTTTGTCCACATAGATCACAACAGAAAGGCTTCTCTCCTGTATGGATTCTCACGTGTCTGTTTAAAGTTGATTTTTGGCTAAATCTTTGTCCACATAAATCACAACAGAAAGGTTTCTGTCCTGTATGGATTCTCATGTGTTTGTTTAAATGTGATTTTCGGCTAAATCTTTGTCCACATAGATCACAACAGAAAGGCTTCTGTCCTGTATGGATTCTCATGTGTGAGTTCAAAGTTCCTTTCTCGCTAAATCTTTGTCCACATAGATCACAACAGAAAGGCTTCTGTCCTGTATGGATTCTCATGTGTCTGTTTAAACTTCCTTTCTCACTAAATCTTTGTCCACATAGATCACAACAGAAAGGCTTCTGTCCTGTGTGGATTCTCATGTGTGTAATTACATGTGATTTTTGACTAAAGCTTTGTCCACATAGATCACAACAGAAAGGCTTCTCTCCTGTATGGATTCTCATGTGTGAGTTCAAAGTTCCTTTCTCGCTAAATCTTTGTCCACATAGATCACAACAGAAAGGCTTCTGTCCTGTATGGATTCTCATGTGTCTGTTTAAACTTCCTTTCTCACTAAATCTTTGTCCACATAGATCACAACAGAAAGGCTTCTGTCCTGTGTGGATTCTCATGTGTGTAATTACATGTGATTTTTGACTAAAGCTTTGTCCACATAGATCACAACAGAAAGGCTTCTCTCCTGTATGGATTCTCATGTGTCTGTTTAAAGCTCCTTTATCGCTAAATCTTTGCCCACATAGATCACAACAGAAAGGCTTCTCTCCTGTGTGAATTCTCATGTGTTTGTTTAAAGAGGATTTTTTAATAAATGTTTTGCCACAGTCTTTGCAACTAGGCTTCATTCCTGTGTGGCCTTTTCTACATGACTCCACATTTTTCTTCTCTGTAGAACATTTATTATATCCAGAGTCTGAAGTGTGTTTCAGCTCAGAGAGAGGGTGATCTACATCTCTGTCCTCTTCATCCTCCTCAGTGTCTTCAGCCTCTGAAGAAATGGAAGCATCTCCACGATCTTGTATCCTGATGGACTCTTTCCCATCATTCTCTTCTGGAAGCTCTCTGCCTTTAATCTGGTCTGGATAAACCTGTGAGAGCAGCAGAGACCGTTCATCATCCAGACTCTTTATGGGAGGAGCAGAGACTGGAAACCTGATGGCATTATTCACCTCCTTCCCATTGAGCTGCTCTCCTGGCAGACTGATGTAGACTCCCTTCTGTTCCTCCTTTATGTGGGGGGGCTTTGGGTCATGCAAGTCATCAGGAGGTCTGTGCTCTAAAGAAGCTTCTTCTTTAACAATCAGCTTCTGCTTAACATCTGCAGGAAACATTGAAACACATTCACATTAGATAGTATTTGAATCTCAGCTAGAACTGCGGCTCATTTTAATTAAGATATATTTAGGTAATTTAGTTAGAACAAATTCTTTGACAGAACATGTAGAACAGTAAAACACAAAAATATTACATAACCCCTTCAAAAACTCATTTCTTTGTAGAGCTACCTTTTTTACCTTAAAGTGCTGATGACCAATATTGACCTTTTCAGCCATGCTTTTAAAACAAAATGTTAGACCCATTAGGCACATTGGACAAAGCCGTTGTGCCTATGTGCCACACATAGGCACAACGGAATATAAGGCGCATTAAAAATTCTTCAAAACTCTGCCCCTTCACGTACACAAGTCTCTAAAGTCAGGCAGACTACTGAAGGGTTTAATCAGGTACCGTAATGCTCCCAATATCCATTGAGTGGAACGGCTTTGTTGCTAACCAAGGTTGTACTTACACATTTAACAGATTTTTTAGCACATTGTACCACATCAGATCAGTCAGTAATCATAACTTTAATCACATATAAGGTGCAACATGAATTTTTTTTAGAAAATTTAGAACTTTAGGCATCCATTATAATACGAAAAATATGGTAACAGAATAAGATAATATTTTGGACTAAGCTCACCGGTGGATTGTGATTTTTTTAGAATAGACTTGCTGGTAACACATGTGGTCCCTGGGGCTACTTGGTGCCCATGGGCACCATGTTAGTGCAAAGAGACGCAATTTTATTTAAATGTAGAAGTTCTGAGTATTCCCCCACAACATGACTACAGTGTTTTTATATAATTTTCTGATTAATTCCTTCTAAAAACTCACCAAATGACATGGAAATGTTTTATTTTATTGAGATTTTTTGCAGCACTGTAGGAGTGGTCATAGAGCCACTGTTCAGTCTGAAGTAAATAAAATGTTTGCTCAATAACTGTACACCGAAGAAAAATAGAAAGCCCCTTTTAGTTTGTTCCTGCAGCCAGGTCTGAGCACATTCAATGAGTGACTGGGACTGTCTGTGAAAGTTTTATCCATCGTCAAGCATACCAATCGCCTGCCTTTCATGTGACAAATTCCTACATTTCTCACACTTTCTGCCATTGGCATGAATTCAATTCAATTTTATTTATATAGCGCCAATTCTTGAAACACGTCATCTCAAGGCACTTTACAAAGTCAAATTCAATCATATTATATAGATTAGGTCAGATTATACAGATCATGTCTCAAAAATGTCCTATATAAGGGAACCCAGTTGATTGCATCAAAGTCCTGACAAGCAGCATTCACTCCTGGAGAAGTGTAGAGCCACAGGGAGAGTCGTCTGCATTGTCCGGAACATTTGTGTACCGACCAGAGCGGCGGAGGGATACGACACACTTAGAAAGTATGCTCGCTGTTGTGAATCCCACTTTATGCAACTTTGGTTTTATTTTTTCTAAAGTCACTTGTATATTTCATGAGTTGTGGGGTGGCAGTTTTTGGGCTTGTTTCTGAAAGTGAAGTCGATTGTTTGGGCTCTAAACTAAGTGACGCCGAAATATCCCTCCGCCTCATAACGCGCTGCAGCTCATCATGACAGCAGCAGAGAGTAAACTCAGAAAGAGCCGCTCTGCTCGTATTTTCTGCAGTTTACGGTGCAATAACTGATGATAACTGCTGAAGGTAGATTAGGCGGTGCAGATCACCATTGTGAGCAGAGATTGGTTCTAAAGATGAGTTTTATACTCATCTTTTAACATTGCAGAACCCAACCCATAAACCATACTTTAATGCTTATTTGTTGTCTTTTTATGTCTCTCAAATGTAAACCTAGTATTAATTTAAATTTAAATGCTTAAAACCATGTGATATATTAAATAATTATTTTTGCTCTTTAACAATGTATTATGGGAAAACCTGCTCAGTTTTATAACTTTTAATATTATGGGAAGACTGGTCAGTTAAATAAATAAGAGAGAGGACTGGCCAGTTCACACATTGATTATTGCTGTTGTGGTGTTCGCACCTGAGTTCACATGAAACTAAGATAACTTGTTTTAACTTGTGGTGGGAACTTGTGACAATGTGTTGTGGGAAAGACTGATCTTGTATTCCTTATTTTGCTTATATTGTGCTTTATTATCTGAGTTTGCAATATTATTTTGCTTCACACACTGCTGAGATGCTGGGAACAGTTTCTGTTTGGGAAACATGTTTTGGGAAGCAGGGCAGCTGTGGAGGGAGAGATGGCCACTCTCGCTCCACATCTGACTCTTTGTTTACAACTATATAAAGAGGAGACTGCCCTCAGCCCGGTGAGTCTGCCGTGAGTTCGTGTGTGGAATACCGGCATCGTGAACGCTGATCTTAACCTAGGACTGAGGGCTCCCAGTTCATGTCAATGGTAAGAGCTGATTCTGAGAATCTGTTGAGCGTCACGTCTGTTTGAAAGCTTGTTGCTTTAATGCTTGCTACTTTGCGTGTGTGAAGAGCTAATTGTTTTGATGTGCTGTATTCTGTGGGGAATAATAATAAATGTGTGCCTTATATTCTAACAGAAACAGTGTTTGAGTCCTTATTTGTGTTTGCCGATCTCTCCCGATCTTGAAATAAACATTTCATAAAACATTTTGGCGTTGTCGGCAGGATTGGAGGAGAGACTACAATACACAAATATGTTTAGAAATATGTTTAAAAGGAGAAATAAGAACTCTGATGAGAAAATTCAGAGGGAAGAGGTAGTTCCCGGATGGGAGCTTCCTAATTCTAAGCAGATAGCGCTGTGTTTGCGCGATGGTGGGGCAGACCGGAGCCGTGGAGCGGCCCGCTGGAGGCAGCGGGACCTGAAGAATTATTGAAAGTGCTGCAGAAAATTGAGGTGCAAAAAAAGGCTCCGGTGGACGGATTACAGAGGCGTTTGTGGATTTGTGCCACGACATGGAAGCAGCAGTATGAAGCTGGCCAACAATTAAAAACTCAGCAGTTAAAAGACAGACAGGCAATGACTGAGCTGCAGTCTGCTGAGTCGCTGTATCGGCAGCATGTGCAAATGCTGACTAATCAGCTGGAACAGATGACCAGTGTTGCAGAAAAAGCTGTGGCCCAGGTGTCTGTGTTAACAAGGAAAAAACCCCGCCGTTTTCCTCTGAAAAAAGTCCGTCCGTTTGTAGCTGGATTGGGGTCTGGGTGGGATCCCGAAAGCTGGGACGGTAATATGTGGGACGATGAGGAGGACAGTGATTCTGGAGGTCCTCCAGATCCACGTCCTTTCCCTCCATTGGGGGTTAAACCCGTCGTCCGAAGGAGAAGAGAGCAGCAGCATATACCCGCAGCCTTCCAGCAGCGGCTAGATTCTCAAGGTAATGAGGTAATTGATGTAAATGCTAATTATAGGCAAGAAGCGAGAAATTTGGGGGATCAGGCGAGATCATTGTTTGACGTGTGGTCTGAGGCAGAACGAGCAACATGTCCCAATGTATCTGATTGGCCCGAAATCTCTGGACCATGGTTAACATTAAAGGAGTGTGTGCAGAGGCTGACGAGGCTGTGTGTGCGTGATTTGTTACCAGTGGGGATGGTGGCTGGATATCAGCAAGTGGCTGTTCCGAAGGTGGTGAGAGATCAGTTGATTAAAACTGCCCCACAGCATTATCGGGCAGCTATGCTTACTGTGATGCTGGGAGCTCCAGATGCCCCGATGGAAACCATTAAGGCTCGAATCATGGAGCTGGGGAATCTGGGAGAATGGGGCAAGTAGGAGGAATGCAGACCACAAGTTCAACAAACTCCGGTCCGCAGGCCGCAAAGGGAGCGGGGGAGAAATGAACAGGTTTCACCACGCAACATGTTGTGGAGAGCACTGATTAATGCTGGGGTGCCTGCTTCAGAGATACACGCATTACCTACTGATGAGTTGAGACAGATGTGTCAAAGGAGAGGCTTAAAAGTTAACTGTGCAGGATTTGGTGCTGAGCTGGACCCATTAAATTATTTGATTCAGCTGTTGCTAGAGACGATTCATCCCACACCATCGGATCCACCTGCTGAAGAATCTGAGTCTGTTGTGCGCAGAAAACCTGCTAAAATGGTTGAGATTGAGGTGTCAGAGTCTGAGGAATCCTCGGGCAAAGAGGTGAAAGTAAGGAGACTGAAAAAAAGGAAAAGAAAGAACAAAGATAGGAGGAGGAGCAACATGTACCCTGATCTGACGGATCTGATGGAGTTTAACTAGGATGAAGGCCGAGCCCCGCCAATTCAATCACGAATTGGTCAATTGATGATATAAGAACGACATATCGAATTGATTTATCAGATTCCATATTATCCGCAGGCTGCTGGGCTGATTGAGAGGATGAATGGATTGTTGAAAGAATCATTCAAAAAATGTCTGATAATCATGACTTAACAGATTGGAAGCCTAAATTGATGCAAGCATTGGCCCGATTGAATAATAGGCCAATTGCTGCAGGGGCAGTCTTACTGTCTCTGCATTTGACAAACTGAGAAACCGCTCAGGATTATATGTGTGAATAAGAGAGTAAAAATAAATGAACAATAAAACTTGTGATTTTATCTGAATGGAAAATGTATTAATGTATATGTAAATGCTTAGTACAGGAGTTAAAAATATTTCAGCATGAAATTCACCTACATTTATTTACACATTTGTTTATACATTGTGTAAACATTAGGCATTTTATGGCACAAGGATGTGGTCATTCCAATTCTGAGAAGGGCCTGAAAAAGAAAATTTTATCTGGGAAGAAGCACAGCAAAGAGCATTAGATTTGGCTAAGAAAGCCACACAACAAGCTGTGTCTGTAATGATTTGTGACGAGAGAACCCAAAAGTAAGCCGGACACTGAGCTGGAACTTAAAGAAAGGGTTTTAATAACAAAATCCAGGTGGCAAAAGGCAGACTCAAAAAACAGGATAGGTACGGACCGACAGACAGGCAGGATGGGTACAAAAATAATCAGAGACTGGAGAGGGCTTACCGCAGACTGGCGCGAGGGGTACACACAAGACGTTCCAGCAACAAACAAACAACTAAGGCAGGCTTAAATAGGAAAATGGAACAGGTGAGAAGGGCGGGACCAATTAACCAGAACAGGTGAAAGCAATAGAGGGAACATACAGACTAATAAAGAAAGTAAGACCAAGACTAATGAACACATCAAAAACAACACAACACAGAAATAAATCCTAAAACAGAAAAGTTGACTAACTGAAAATAACCTAAACCACAACAGAACGTTACAGAGCCCCCCCCTCAAGGGCGGATTCCAGACGCCCTCCGAAGTCTAGAGAAAAATAAAATCAGACCGGGCGGGTGGAGGGGGCTACAGGTCGGAGGGCCAGAGTCCGAAAAAGAACACATAATCAATAAAAAAAAACAACCCACAAAGGGCGAGCCTCAAAAAATAAAGAGTCCAAAACAGTCTACGTGACCGTCCCAGAGGACGGTCCCGGTGAGACAAGATCTCCGGTGGTCGTCCCGGAAGACCAGCTAGACGTGACAGGGTCTCCGGCGGTCGTCCCGGCGGACGGCCCAGACGCGACAGGTTCTCCGGCGGTCGTCCCGGCGGACGGCCCAGACGCAACAGATTCTCCGGCGGTCGTCCCGGCGGACGGCTCAGACGTGACAGACTCTCCGGCGGTCGTCCCGGCGGACGGCCCAGACGTGACAGATTCTCCGGCGGACGGCCCCGGCGAGACAGGTTCTCCGGCGGACGGCCCCGGCGAGACAGGTTCTCCGGCGGACGGCCCCGGCGAGACAGGTTCTCCGGCGGACGGCCCCGGCGAGACAGGTTCTCCGGCGGACGGCCCCGGCGAGACAGGTTCTCCGGCGGACGGCCCCGGCGAGACAGGTTCTCCGGCGGACGGCCCCGGCGAGACAGGTTCTCCGGCGGACGGCCCCGGCGAGACAGGTTCTCCGGCGGACGGCCCCGGCGAGACAGGTTCTCCGGCGGACGGCCCAGGCGAGTCAGGACCTCAGGAGGCCGTCGGCGAAGCAGGAACCGCATAGACCGTCGGCGGAGCAGGAACCTCGGACCCCGACTCCTGAAGGGAGAGAAGACAGAGCCGGGTTCCGGACTACAGGCTAGGGGAGGCGTCGGACTACAGACTACGGAGGACGCCGAACTACGGGCTAAGGCAGGTGCCGGACTACGGGCTAAGGCAGGCGCCGGACTACGGGCTAAGGCGGGCGCCGGACTACGGGCTAAGGCGGGCGCCGGACTACGGGCGCAGGCGGGCGCCGGACTACAGGCTGAGGAGGGCGCCGGACTACAGGCTGAGGAGGGCGCCGGACTACAGGCTGAGGAGGACGCCGGACTACAGGCTGAGGAGGGCGCCGGACTACAGGCTGAGGAGGGCGCCGGACTACAGGCTACAGGCGGCGGCGCCTGGTTAACAGCTACAGGCGGCGGCGCCTGGTTAACAGCTACAGGCGGCGACGCCTGGTTAACAGCTACAGACGGTGGCGCCTGGTTAACAGCTGCAGGCGGCGGCGCCTGGTTAACAGCTACAGGCGGCGGCGCCTGGTTAACGGCTACGGAAGGGGGAGCCTGGCTACAGGCGACTGACGAAGGAGCCTGGCTACAGGCGACTGACGAAGGAGCCTGGCTACAGGCGACTGACGAAGGAGCCTGGCTACAGGCGACTGACGAAGGAGCCTGGCTACAGGCGACTGACGAAGGAGCCTGGCTACAGGCGACGGAGGAAAGAGCCTGGCTACAGGCGACGGAGGAAAGAGCCTGGCTACAGGCGACTGACGAAAGAGCCTGGCTACAGGCGACTGACGAAAGAGCCTGGCTACAGGCGACTGACGAAGGAGCCTGGCTACAGGCGACTGACGAAGGAGCCTGACTACAGGCGACTGACGAAGGAGCCTGACTACAGGCGACTGACGAAGGAGCCTGACTACAGGCGACTGAGGGGGATGCCTGGCTATAGGCGACTGAAAAAGGAGCCTGGCTACAGGCGACTAATGAAGGAGCCTGAGTACAGGCGACGGAGGAAAGAGCCTGGTTACAGGCGACCGACGAAGGAGCCTGGCTACAGGCGACTACCGAAGGAGCCTGACTACAGGCGACGGAGGAAAGAGCCTGGTTACAGGCGACCGACGAAGGAGCCTGGCTACAGGCGACTACTGAAGGAGCCTGACTACAGGCGACTGAAGGGGAAGCCTGGCTACAGGCGACTGAAGGGGGAGCCTGACTACAGACAACCGAAGGGGAAGCCTGGCTACAGGCGACAGAAGGGGATGCCTGGCTACAGGCGGCTGAAGGGGATGCCTGGCTACAGGCGGCTGAAGGGGATGCCTGGCTACAGGCGGCTGAAGGGGATGCCTGGCTACAGGCGGCTGAAGGGGATGCCTGGCTACAGGCGGCTGAAGGGGATGCCTGGCTACAGGCGGCTGAAGGGAATGCCTGGCTGCAGGCGACTGAAGGGGGAGCCTGGCTGCAGGCGACTGAAGGGGGAGCCTGGCTGCAGGCTGCTAAAGGGGAAGCCTGGCTACAGGCTGCTAAAGGGGGAGTCTGGCTACAGGCTGCTAAAGGGGGAGCCTGGCTACAGGCTGCTAAAGGGGGAGCCTGGCTACAGGCTTCAGGAGGCCCCGGGCTACAGGCTTCAGGAGGCCCCGGGCTACAGGCTTCGGGAGGCCCCGGGCTACAGGCTTCAGGAGGCCCCGGGCTACAGGCTTCGGGAGGCCCCGGGCTACAGGCTTCAGGAGGCCCCGGGCTACAGGCTTCAGGAGGCCCCGGGCTACAGGCTTCAGGAGGCCCCGGGCTACAGGCTTCAGGAGGCCCCGGGCTACAGGCTTCAGGAGGCCTTGGGCTACAGGCGTCAGCCAGTCCTTTAAAAAAGAATAATCGCCCAATCAGTCTCTGGAGGGGCTCCGGGAGTGACAGCCAGTATAAAAACTCAGACAGCTGACTGTCACATAGGGTGAGTGGAGAGGCTGGAGGTGAATGCTTATGTGGAGATCCAGAGACTCTAAGGTCTTGAGGGCAACTTGACTTCTTGGCCCTCCTCCGAGACCCTAGGGGTCGGCCCACCCTTCGAGGAGTTGGGCGACGTACGCGTCCTCTTCTGCTTCGGCGGGGAACGTGATTGCCCCGACCCCCCTGGACCCAACCAGTGTGGGGAAGTGACTGACCCTCCTGGGTCGACACAACATGGTCCGGCAGCGGACCCTCCTGGGTCTCCACGTCGCCGGACGGCGACTGATCCTCCTGGATCGCTGCGTCGCAGGACGGCGACTGACCCTCATGGGTCTTGAGCGGAGGCGGGTCCTGCCGGACGCCCACTAGGAAACTGGGCGGAGGCAGACCCTTCAGAACCCCCTCAGAGGGGCTGGACAGAGGTGGGATCTCCTGGACCCCCTTGTAATGCTTAGACGGGGACGGACCTTCCAGGGCTCCGTCTTGACTCTGAGGAGCTGGTTCAGGTGCCGAGGCGTCGGCCGGTCCTTCGGGGACAGGATCAGGGGCCGAGGCGTCTTCCGGACCATCGGGGACTGACTCAGGGGCCGAGGCGTCCTCCGGACCCTCGGGGACTGACTCAGGGGCCGAGGCGTCCTCCGGACCCTCGGGGACTGACTCAGGGGCCGAGGCGTCTTCCGGATCCTCGGGGGCTGACTCAGGGGCCGGGGCGTCTTCCGGACCCTCGGGGACAGACTCAGGGGCCGAGGCGTCTTCCAGACCCTCGGGGACAGACTCAGGGGCCGAGGCGTCTTCCAGACCCTCGGGGACAGACTCAGGGGCCGAGGCGTCTTCCAGACCCTCGGGGACAGACTCAGGGGCCGAGGCGTCTTCCAGACCCTCGGGGACAGACTCAGGGGCCGAGGCGTCTTCCAGACCCTCGGGGACAGACTCAGGGGCCGAGGCGTCTTCCAGACCCTCGGGGACAGACTCAGGGGCCGAGGCGTCTTCCGGGCCCTCGGGGACAGACTTTGGTCGGCTGTAAAATGACCGGAGGGCTGACCTGTAATGTTCCTCCACCTCCTTTAATTTCCTCTCCAGCTCTTCAGAATATTGGGCAAATAAGGCCTCCCTAAGACGCTTAATCACCGGGGCAAAGGACCTTATTTTGTCTTCCAATAAACTATTGTTAGGATATCAACAAGGTCAAGTGGAACGAGCTGTTTATCCCAGAACTGCATGGCACACTTAGATGGCACTGACCCAAAAGATTGGCACATATCTATCAGATACCACCCTGGAGGTGACACAGCTTCCCTGCTGATGTCACAGTTTGGATGTGTACCGCCCTTGTATGGGTGTGTCCCGAGATCCCTTTATAATGTTTGTGTGATGAGCACTCGAGGCCTCCTGCCGATCAGGGGCCCATCAGCGCTGGTGTGACTGTAACTATTTCTCTGTCTTTACCTAGATAAAATATAACTAAAAGCATACTTGTCTGTTTTATGCGTCCTACATTCAAGGTAATAGAAGGTGGGGGTCGCCTGACTGGGTAAAACGAGCTGGGTCCACCGAGGGTGCTTCACCGTAGACACGGCACGGTGAAACAATAACAAAATTGGTGTTTCCGCCCGGACCCAAAAGGCGGCATACCACCTTCCGTTTTCCGGCCAGGACGTCATTCCGGAAGAAAAACACACAGCGTGCGGCCGCATAAAAGGTAAGGAGATTTCATTCATCTCCTAGTGTCTTTTTCTTCCTGGAGGGCCGACTTTTTGTACTACTAAAGGCAGAGAGAAAGGTTTGAGGATAATTGTTTGCAAACGTGTCGATAAGAACTTGGGATTTGCGTGCGGTCACAGAGGTGAGAGTCCGGGAACCCTTGGCCAGGGTTCCGAAAATACTGTGCACCTTGAGAATTTAGGGTTTAAAAGGTCCCCTTGTTAGGCACAGAGGAAAATACGTGTTCCTCTGTGTTTAGCATAAAAGCAGCCATTCTGACAGACACGCCATTACGCGTGGCTTTTAAAAGATCAAAAAGCCGTTGGATTTTTGGTTTCGATAGTTCCAGAAGTTCTCTTAAAGAACTTTAAAAGCAGCTAATCCAATTATATGTGCCTATAGAACGCGTAAGAGTTGGATTTTTGGTTTCGATAGTTCCAGAAGTTCTCTTAAAGAACTTTAAAAGCAGCTAATCCAATTATATGTGCCTATAGAACGCGTAAGAGTTGGATTTTTGGTTTCAATGGCTCCAATAAAGTTCTCTTAAAGAACTTTAAAAGCAGCTAATCCAAAGATATTTGAAAAAGGTAAGTTAAAGGGTACCTACAGAGCGCATAAGAGTTGGATTTTTGGTTTCAATGGTTCCAAAAAAGTTCTCTTAAAGAACTTTAAAAGCAGCCAATCCAAAGGTATTTGAAAAAAGTACGTACAGAGTTAACTAAAGCTTGGCCAGAAAGTGTGTGGGTGTGTGTGTGTGTGTGTGTGAGACACGTTACTATCTTTGAGCCGTGGAAGTGAAGGGTAAGGGCCTTCTCATCCTGAGTACACTGGCTCATTGAAACTGCCGTGTAAAAACACAATAATAAGGCATATAGGAACATAATAAGTTTTGGTGTCTGAGAGATAAAAAATAAGCTCTCATTGGACCGGGGTCAGGACGCTGTCCCAGCAGGTTGGCCAAGACGTGTGAGTGCTGGAATGGCTGAGAATCAGGCAGAAAATGAGCTCCAGGGGGGTTCTTTAGGAACACTGCTGGAGACAGGAAAAAGGAGCATAATGGCAAACTTCCCACACAAAGATGCTGAAAACCATTTAAAACAATTTGAGGAGTGGTGTGAAAAAATGAGGAGAGACGGGGTTTTTGGTGATACAGAAGGGTCACCACCAGAGGCCCAAATGTGCACTTACTATTTACAGATGTTAAAAAATAGATTAGCCCTAGCACAAGTAGAAACGGGTGATGCAGGTGAGTTTGCTCGAGAAAAATACCAAAAAGAGGAAATCAAAATAGCAGGCTTGATAAAAATAACTGAACTGTATTTCAGCATTTGCTTCTCAGGCCTCGACAAACAACAAGAGAGTGAAAATCTGCAGGGGGCAAGGGAATCATCTTCTTTCAAAAAAGAAGGTAAGTACACAGCCCCTGTTACTCCAGAGATGTCTGCTTCTGGTGCAGCCGCTGTTATGCAAAACAATCTGTTTGGTGATAGTGGAGAGCTGTTATCGAAGGCCAGGAGTGTGGTGACTTCATCAGACCCTTCGGTGCATGTGCCTGGTATAGAATTATGTGGGGGACAGGTAAGCTGTGACGTAAGACCCAGATGTAGCCGGCATTCTAGCGAAACTGATCTTTCTTTACCTGCAACAAAACAAAGTGTGCAACTGCCATTGTTTCAGACTCACAGTGCTACAGGACAGGTGAATGCAGCTGTTTACAGCCCTCTTTTATGTGCTGACAACGTTTATCTGAGGCACATGTTCCCCGATCCCAGAAAAGGGGCGCACCTTTGGATCCAAGCATTCGTGGAGACTTTAAGCGGGTATGTATTGGCTATTGGTGATGTGAGAACTGGCTTATCAGCATACCTGGAACCACAAGAGGTACATGCGGTTGAAGTTTTTGCTGGAACTGACGGACTAGAAGCAGCTGCCCCTCTGGCCCCGGTGGCACGGCAACTTTGGAGCACACTGAGGGCGTTTTATCCGGTAAGTACGGATTCTGCCCTTTTAAACGGCACTACACGTTGTGCAGGGGAGTCGGCTTCAGCATATGTGAACAGGATGTTGAAAGTATGGGAAAACCACACAGGCTTTTGCCCGTTATCAGTCACGCTGCAGCAACTCTTTAAACAAGCAATGTTAAAGGGCCAGGTACAGGATGTTAAGCAGAACATGTATAGAATGGTTGCGAGTTATGATATGCCTTTAGATCAATGGATGGCAGCTTTGGTTCATCAGCTGGATATAGATGATAAAAACATGAAGCAACTTAGCAGTGATATACAGAACTTAAAACAACAACTCGTAGCTGAACAGCTACAACAGCTGAGAGACAATCAAAGTAAAAGGAGGAGGAAGAAGAAGAATGTTGCAAAAGCTCAGATGGTTATGGCCCCGACACCTGTGTTTGGTTCAGACCAGTTTGTGGGATCCCTCCCTCCAGAAGTCCCATTTCAGATGTATCAGAATCCTCCATGGGGACAAATTCCCAGCAGAGATACACAGCAGTACAGAAATCATAGAAAGGGACCAACCAAAGGTTATGATGTGCCCTTGTGCTGGACGTGTGGTTACCCAGGGCATTTTGAAAGAAGCTGCCCTAACCGTCGTTAGGATCTGACCAGCCCTTCCTCCCTGTCAGAAGTAAAGGCCTGCGTGTGTTTGTTTGTCTGAATGTCGTCAGTTTCTATGTATCTGTATGTATGTAACTGTACGTATGTATGTGTCGTTTGTAACTAAACGTTCTTCTGTGTGAATTAATTAATTCGGTTAAAAATTATTGTTCATGGTTTCAAAATGATCATTTGTTTTGGGAGAACTGCAGCTCCGTAATTCAAATGACATTTTGAGCATGGACTAGGTTAACAAAAAGGTAAAAGTAAGAGAGATTTAAATAACAAAGTTTGTTTTTTTAACATTAAATATCTGGGCAAATTAAATTGTTACACTGAGATATGCTAACGTGTCTTAAACAGAAAATATCCCAGGGCTGTAAGAAATACTTGGGACTGGGGATAAAAGTTTTTGTTGTTTGGAGCTTAATTATGCAATACAGCAACCAGAGGCGTTGGTGTGTATTCAGTTATGCTATTAGATTGCGTTTGGCTTGTGTTTGTCAATGAATTCATGACAGCTGAAATAATAAGAGTAAAAGCTTTTATATTGTAATTTTAGAACATTAATAAAATGGCAAACAGCATATGGGGAGAATATGGGAGATTGTTTGGGAGAAATGGAACCGGATGGGATTTGTTTAAGGGGACATTTTTAACTAAGGATTGTACAGCTGCCTAAAAAGAAGAATTTAAGAGCACTAAGATATACATGATTTTTGATTTAAATAGATGAGACAAACTGTGCTTTAAACAAACTGTATGGGACTAAATATGGTTGCTTTTCTAAGGGTTCTGTATTAATTTATTTTATTTCTTTTTACTGGGGATTTGAATGCAGCTAATGAGAAATTTTGAGAAGTGTTAAGGTATCACAAGGCAACATTAAGCATGTCATCGGTTACAAAAGCATCTGATGTTATTAGTTATGCTGAGCAGAGGCAAGCCTCAGAGGGTCAGTTTAACCTGAAGCAGGACAAAAGATATGATAAACAAATCTGACCATGATGTAAACATCTGAATGTTATGGCAAGGCTGGGTCTGTGTGTTCTAGCCTGGGGGCACGAAAACTATGTCAGAGGGAAAAAATAAAATAAAGCCAGCTTGTGAAGAGTTAGATTCTACTTCTAATCTCTATGTTTTTGGGTAGCTTTCTCAATGTGCTGAATTACGGGGAAAACTCTTATCATGTATAGAAAAACACTAGAAGCTCAAAAGCCTGAAAGAGAAAACGGTTGCTTTAAAGTTTCACCCTTAACCAATTAAGATTGAAAAGCATTAATAACTAAGTTTGCATGATCGAAAGAGCTAGAAAGAAATCAAAAGAATGCTATAAGATATTGGAACACACATAATGCACGCTTTGGGAGACTTTTTACTTTCGTGTTTTTATTGTTTTGTGTATTTTGATTATTTCTTTGTTAAATGATTCCTTTGCTTTAATTTTTACATCACCAGCGGCAAAAAAGTGACAACATTTAAGGTTGTTTGGCAGATAATTTAAGAAAAGGAGAAGTATTAATACAAAACGCTGAAAGAAAAGGAACAAGAGATTCCTACCTCCCCTGGACCAACCAAGAACCAAGACACTAAAAAAAAAAAGACCAGGTTTTCTTTTGTCACCTAATACACTAACAGAATTGTTTTTCTCTGAGTTACTTCTTTTAGATGATGTGAGATGAAACTGTAGAGCCACCTTTTGTTCCGACAGAAGACTCTGGAAAGTGAGCTCTTTCAGGCCGTATGGTAAGAAGTCATGATCTAAAATGGACGTGCAGGGATTGACAAAAGTGACTAAATTATGCTAAGTTTAACAAACTTATGACAGGTAATATTGAGACCTTCTTGGCAAGGCAAGGCAAATTTAGTTATAAAGTACAATTCAGTATTCAGTATCCTTCTAGCGGTAAGAAGGTGGCTTTGGAAATTGTTCATGTACCTCTTCCAACTGTTCCCCTCTCCACTGACTCACATTAACATTTCTATCCTGTTCTCTGCTTTTTCTTGCAAGGAAACCTGGTCATATATAATTGGAATGTGCTAACGGAGAGATTTTAGTCTCTTTTCTTAGGCATTCTCAGAGACAAGTTAGCACCAGGCGGTGCCACAGTGGTCCAGGGGACGGAAAAAAAAAAAAAAGGTGATGTACTTGACTCCTGCCTAATCCAGTTTTTAATCAAATTTTGGAAAAAAAAAAAAAAAAAAAAAAAAAAATCAGTAATTTTTGCAGAAGCTTCATAGAGGTTTAATGGGGAATGTGATGCTACAAGGTTAAGAGAAATGTTTTTTTTATTAATTAACTTATACAAAGAGGTTGAACTGTCTGTAAAATATTTTGCTTGGATAAATTTTTAAGGGATCAAGATCTGGGGTAAAGGTGAAGAACTTCAAGAATAATTTTGTTTTAGAGGGAACAATGTGGTAGATTTTTGTTTTGAGACAGTTTTCTTGTAATTTTTGTTTTGATTTTTTTTCTTTTCAACTTATTTACACTACACTACGGATGAAGATGGACAATTCTTTTATAAGACAATTTGATTTTGGACAAAATCCATATTGGCAAAATGCTGGCAGAATTCTTGTGGTTTCAGACACAACGATGGGAGAAAGAAGATTCATGGACAATGATCGTCCTGGAACGATGTTGTGGTGCTGAACTGAGACATGAGGACTGAAAATGGACAACTAATTGCGGGGGCAAAGACAGAGGCATCGGATAACCTTCAATGTACCGCAACACGAAACAAAGATGAGTTGGCAGACACCCCTTCTGCATTTCACATCAGATTTTCCTGCACATAATTAAAACACGAAACACACATTAGAAACATACACATTGGCGGATGCGCTTAGAAGAAAACTTTCAGATTAAAAGCAATCAAGATTATTATTAAACCCCTAGGATGTTAATTGTTTTAAGTCAGAGCTGTTATTAGCGAGCGATAAGAGGGTCAAACGCATTCGGACAAGTGGTACTGGTCTGGAAACAAAGATGGTAGAGTTCGCAAAGATAAGAAAGATTTTCTTTTACTTTTCTAACGAAGTTTTTATTTAAATCATTTAAAATACATATAGATATGTTTTGGAATTTTATTAACCCCACAGGGGGTTTTGAAGTAGATTCAAAGAGGCACCTTTAAGATACAATAAGCTACATAAAATACATCATGCACGAGAAGAAATAGGGAACACCGCTAATAGACATCCATTTTGCACCAAAATATTAAGTTACGGGATGAGAGCATAGAGCAGCTTAAGTAATTATGCTAAACCTAAAAGGTTTGACAACTTATATTGGGGATTACAGTAAGGGGATTACATAGAGGGGCCGTTTAAACGTAAAAGGAAAGTGGATAAGAACAATGTATGCTATAACATCAATGGGCGAAAAAGTTAAAGTAGGCATTACAGCAACAGTTAATAGCATAAACGAATGAACTAACGAGTGAGCAAGCTAATTTTTCAATATAAGCAGAATAAACTCTAAACCTTTTAACCTTGTTCAAGCGAAGGAGAAATTGTGAGCACAACATTTACTGGGTATCTTAAAGTAAGCAGAGGCGCAACTAAGAAATTAATTATTAGGATGTAAAGCAACACAAAGGTTAAGGACTTAAATGGATAAAACTGGAAGTTTAGAATAATAATGCCTTATTCTAATAAATAACTTGGGTAAATTAGGATTGAAGCACCAGTGTAAATAGTTTGGAATTGTACGCAGTTACCTAAAAGGTTTGAGAAGACTTAACAACTATCTGTTTGAACACAAAATAGCACAATAGTTGTTCTTTAACTAAATGTTAAAACATCCAGAAGAAAAAAAACCACATAAACATAGTTTAGCCATCTATTAACCTAGTGGTCTTTTAGACCAGGATAATCTAACGATCGTCCTCTTGTACATGCAGAAAAGTAATGAGGTCAATTAGATTAGTTGGACGTTTGGTATCTGGTCAGGACAGCAGAAGCACTCCTGGACACAAGATGAGGATAACAGCTCCAACATGATATCAATGCATGAAGGTTGGCTCTGAGGAACATCAGAGCTGCAATGGCATCAGACAGTGACACTCCTGCTGTGATAAAGAAAATCTTGAAAAGAACTATGCATGACTGCTTTGCTTCACAGGTGATGGAATTCAACTACAAGGTTTCATGAACATGACATGGAGAGGTTGGCGTTCAGGAAACGCACCTAGAACACACTCTTGGACTCTTTGGGGTAAATGGGCTCTAAAGGGGGACACTTAACAGGAGAGAAACTGAAAGCCTGGGCTTACGACAAGGGGACATTTCACAGACAGGGGGTGTGGGACACCCAGGAATGGCTGCTGTGGTTTGAAAATGTCAGAGATTTGTCGCAGGTGGTGGAGTGTTTCGATGACCCAGGCGCTTGGAACCAGGTTGAACAAAGGAGACGACGTCGTGTTCCCACAGGGATTACCTATAACCTAACACTGACTGTGAACAATTTTATGTTTGGGGTTGCTGGGGTTGCCAAAAGGAGCATCGGAGATGACTTTCTCTATCCTGACCAGGTTCACACTTAAAATGCAAAGAACAAAATTATAGAGGCCAAAACAAATACGGACATAGAGAAGTGTTTATACAAAGAATTCCACTATTCGTCAATTTAAGGTGCAGATACTAAGGCTAAACAAAGAATTAGAAGAAGGGCAAAACTTAAAGCTGATCATTTACCAATGGGTGGTCAATATTTAAGAGGGTTTAAAGGAACTGCACAATTTCTTCAATAATCACAACAGACAGTGATTGATGAAACAAAAAAGCAAATTCTAGAATGGGAATTTTTAATATGCTGGGACAAGACGGTGCAAACATAAAATACGGATTTATAGATCACTGGGTGATATAAGTTAACAAAACACAGATCCTAAATTTGAACAAACTGTAGACAAAGCAACAGTAGTAATAATGGATAAATGACAAGGTAAGAAAATCACTCGGAGTAATGTCTGCTTAAAGTTTTTCAAGGATAAACTAAACACATGAGAACAAGAACTAGATACTTGTTAAAGGGTTGATTTACTTGGGGATATAATTATGCTTGGATGTATTATCAATTAAACTAATGTTGAATGACTGAAAAAGGTTTAAAGACCTAGAGCAGTATGGAGCTACTTACATGATCAGGGGGCGATGTGTTTAATAAGCAACAATGAGTTACTGCTCACAGCATACTACAGTTTAAAGGTTTGTTTCAAACAAGATTCAAACAGGGGGACATAAGATAAAAACCAGGGTCGCTTACAAAAGCGGTCTGTTAAAACAAGCAGAAGTGATTAAAAAATCAAGAATTAATGGGGTTAGAATTGCTCTTCGCTTCAGGTGGAGGGCGCATTCAACTACAAGTCTTTTGGTCTGATGCACGTCAAGCTGAAACGGATTCACAGAACTACTTCCTGTCTCCGCCCTGGGCTACACCCACTTCCTGAATAGCAACCAATCACAACTCAGTGTGCGCTACGGGCAGGCACACACTTTCTTTTTCCCGGTTGAGCTTTTCAAAATAAGACAAGAAGTACATAGGGCTGCTTCTGATTAATATCACAACATCATTCTGCAAATATGTTTGGTAGAACTTTCTTTTACAAACTTAAAGGTTTTTCTGTTGGTCTTGTTAGAAAAATGTGAGGTATTTTTAAAGCTGGTTCAGTAAGAAGTTTCTGAAAGGTTTTAATACAATTCCTTGTGTACTAAATAAGTTGAGATTAACCTTGACACGGTAGCCATGGAACGTGTGATGATAAATTTCTGTTGCAGAGAATTTTCAGCTGTTGGACACTGTAAGGTGAGACACACAGGGGGAAATTTTGATTAGGAATCATAGAGGAGTGCTGCTGCAGAAAAAGTTGAACTTTCAGATTTTTCCATCAATATAAGAGTAATGCAAGATCTAATGATTACAGCAAAGGAGGTTAAGCTAAGAGCACAATAATTGTGAAAGGAAATATCTAGATGTGAAAGTGTTTGAAGAAGGTAAATGACAGAAGGATTGGGAGTCCTGATAAGAACACTAATTACACCTTGTTTCTGTTATCCAACAGTAAACAAGGCCTGGTGTCTGCCAACCATCTCAACAGAGCATTTTCCTGGGGATAAAATGCTTATTGCCTGAAAAAGGACAGGACACTCATTACCATCCAACTAAATCGTTTTTGTCCATGCTGAGGAATAAGAAGAGGACTTAAGAAGTTTGGGAGTAACATGCCAGAGACCTATGGATTTTTTTTATGTTTTCTTCTTTCTGTTTGCCATGAAGGAGCAGTTGCCTGAGAACACTGAGCTGACCACTTATGCGCGAATAGATTCATGTCTGCCACGTGCTCAGACTGGCCTGACGGTTTTTACTTGCGTTATTGACGTACAGACACTTTTTATATCACAAAACTGATTTTTTCCTTTTTCTTCTCCACTGACTTCCATCACCATGTTTGATCTTATGTGTTATGATGTTTATACTGTGATGTTGCATTATGATGATCGCTATGGCTTTATGACTAAGAATGGAAACTCTCTGTTACAGACACACACACCAAGACCTGCAGTTCTTGCTAACTTTTTGCTTTGTTATATAGAGAACCAGGATCTGATGGCTATCACAGATCCATAAGTTACTCGGTAAGGCTAATTTCTAGATTCAATACAGGGTGTCTTCTCGCTCAGATTGGCCCAGAGTGGGAGTGCCCTTGACTGGGGCTCCATCACTTTTTTGCCATTTCTTAGAGATGGTTTTTTGTGATGAAGACTCAGCCTGCCCTATGATGCCCCCTACTGGTACTCCTGGATTTGTGAGGTTGAAAGCGATGGATATTTGTCCATAGGAATGGAGAGTGGAGGACCAAGTAGGAGGTTTTTCGGGGTGGAGGTAGAGTAGACAAATTTGGCCTTGATTAATGTACATCTTTAGCTTATCTAGTCTAAAGTAAACTTAAAATAATGTGCGCATAGGAACCTAAAACAGGCCTAGCACAAATAGTTGAACCCTAAATTGTAGATAAAATGCTTGGACTGTGGGCTTGAGTAAAAAATTATGAAGTATTCATGCTGATTGATGCTAAGATGTTTCCATTGTGGTTTGTCCGGCCCTTTTCTTGGAACTATTTTCGTTGTGATGTGCCTTTGGGGCACACCAACAGGGGGGGCTAACGGACAACTGGACTGTTTTTACAAAGTGCTTTTCAGTCACACCAGCAGAGACTGTGTGACCCCAGAGACTGAACCGCACTATCGACTGCCATGGAGATCACAGATGGATGGACTCTGGAAGCCGGAAGCTGACGTGATTGGATTGCTTGGACTGGACGGAATGACCGACTGTTCTGGGAGAGGGACAGACTGAGAGCTGTCGTTCCACTGGTTGATCATCTTTGGTGATGTGCCATAATGACACATCATCAGGGGGACTGTTAGGATATCAACAAGGTCAAGTGGAACGAGCTGTTTATCCCAGAACTGCATGGCACACTTAGATGGCACTGACCCAAAAGATTGGCACATATCTATCAGATACCACCCTGGAGGTGACACAGCTTCCCTGCTGATGTCACAGTTTGGATGTGTACCGCCCTTGTATGGGTGTGTCCCGAGATCCCTTTATAATGTTTGTGTGATGAGCACTCGAGGCCTCCTGCCGATCAGGGGCCCATCAGCGCTGGTGTGACTGTAACTATTTCTCTGTCTTTACCTAGATAAAATATAACTAAAAGCATACTTGTCTGTTTTATGCGTCCTACATTCAAGGTAATAGAAGGTGGGGGTCGCCTGACTGGGTAAAACGAGCTGGGTCCACCGAGGGTGCTTCACCGTAGACACGGCACGGTGAAACAATAACACTATGATCATCATCAGTGGTACCACTAGGAGGAGCTGTGGGAGCAACAGCACCGGAAGGTGGAGGACGCCGGCCCGCCGAGCAGGAAGAAGCCGCAGCCCATCGTTTCCTCCTCCGACGACATGGCTGAGAAACTTGCTGCGGAACTGGTGCTTCCGGCAGAGTCGGCTCCGGGAAAAGATCCGGGCGCAAATCCCGCACCACCTCCGCGTCGACCTCCATAAAAAACTCTGGTTCTGGAACGAAAGGAGCAGGGGAGGACTGACAGCGGACGTCCGGTGAGGGGACATCTGGACGCTGAAGGGTGAGTGGAGTGCTAGCCTGAATAAGCATAGCTCGTCCTGAACGGAAATAACGTGTCGGCTTTGGGTTCATAGTTGGCTGGAACGTAATGTAATGATTTGTGACGAGAGAACCCAAAAGTAAGCCGGACACTGAGCTGGAACTTAAAGAAAGGGTTTTAATAACAAAATCCAGGTGGCAAAAGGCAGACTCAAAAAACAGGACAGGTACGGACCGACAGACAGGCAGGATGGGTACAAAAATAATCAGAGACTGGAGAGGGCTTACCGCAGACTGGCGCGAGGGGTACACACAAGACGTTCCAGCAACAAACAAACAACTAAGGCAGGCTTAAATAGGAAAATGGAACAGGTGAGAAGGGCGGGACCAATTAACCAGAACAGGTGAAAGCAATAGAGGGAACATACAGACTAATAAAGAAAGTAAGACCAAGACTAATGAACACATCAAAAACAACACAACACAGAAATAAATCCTAAAACAGAAAAGTTGACTAACTGAAAATAACCTAAACCACAACAGAACGTTACAGTGTCAAAGGGAAAGATGATGTGCGGGCCTGTGGAGTTGCAGGCCTCAGCTGTTAATGACAATACAAGCTGGAGTGACTGATGGGGATTATCAAGGAGAAAATCCCTGGTAATTGAGAAAGGAGAAAAATAGCACAACTGCTAGTGAAACCCTGTGGAATGACAGAGGTTCAAGAAATTGATGCCCCCACTAACATAAGATAGCCTTTATTGATCTCACAATGGAGAAATTCACTCGTCACATCGGCTCATACAAGAAGGTGCAGAGTAGGGAAGGTGCATTCAGTTATATACAGTGGATC
The DNA here is from genome assembly GCF_011125445.2 of Fundulus heteroclitus. Taxonomy (NCBI): domain Eukaryota; kingdom Metazoa; phylum Chordata; class Actinopteri; order Cyprinodontiformes; family Fundulidae; genus Fundulus; species Fundulus heteroclitus. The sequence goes on along the minus strand of NW_023397373.1, from coordinate 81,060 downwards.
TTCATATATACAATGGATCAAAAAGAATACCAAAAAAAATACAAAAAAGGAAATAGGAATGGGCATATGATGTCTCATTTACATTCTTGGTGGTCTATATATATATATATATATATATATATATATATATATATATATATATATATATATATATATATATAAATAAACATATCTATATACTTCAATATATACATATATCTATGCGCCTACTTACATACGCACCTACGCGTATGTACGTGCATATACATTGTATACATTTGTACATACATACATACATACATACATACATACATGTGGGCTGACTTATGTTCAGGTGGTGATAGCAGCAGAAGTCACTACATCAGGATTATTGCACGGGTTGTAGGACAGTGTATTAAATAGATTATTGCACATTAATTGTTACAGTTATGGTCACAGTTACAGTGCAGCATTGTAAAGTCTGATAGCAGCAGGAATGAATGACCTGCGGTAGCGCTCCTTTTTACAGACAGGATGTCTAAGTCTTGCACTGAAGGAGCTGCTCAGCTCCTCTACAGTCTGGTGCAGGGGGTGGAAGGTGTTGTCCATGATGGATGTGAACTTGGACAACACCCTCCTCTCAGCCACTTCCTCCACAGAGTCCAGAGTGCAGTCCAGGACAGAAGTGGCCTTCCTCACCAGCTTATTCAGTCTCTTTCTGTCCCGCTCTGCACTGCCAGGGGCCCAGCAGACGACAGCGTAGAGGAGGGCTGAGGCCACCACAGAGTCATAAAAAGTTTTTAGCAGAGGCCTGCTCACTCCAAAGGACCTCAGCCTCATCAGGAGGTGGAGCCGGCTCTGGCCCTTCTTATACAGGGCGTCTGTGTTGTGAGTCCAGTCCAGCTTATTGTTGACGTGAACACCCAGGTATTTAAAACTCTCCACGGTCTCTATGTCCTGCCCCTGGATGTTCACAGGTGAGTGAGGTGGGGGTCTTCTCCTGAAGTCGATCACCATCTCCTTGGTCTTACTGGTGTTTAAGCACAGATGGTTTTTCTCACACCAGTCCACAAAGTCCCTGATGACCGACCGGTACTCCAGCTCGTTCCCCTCAGACACGCAGCCCACAATGGCCGAGTCGTCAGAGAACTTCTGAAGGTGGCAGCTGTCCGTGTTGTAGGTGAAGTCCGAGGTGTAAAGAGTGAAGAGAAACGGAGACAGAACAGTGCCCTGGGGGGCCCCGGTGCTGCAGAGTGCCACCTCTGACTGACAGCCGTGCAGCCACACTTACTGAGGGCGGTTAGTGAGGTAGTCCATGGTCCAGTCAGCTAGATGTTTGTCCACCCCAGCATCCTCCAGCTTCCCCCTCAGCAGCACCGGTCTGATGGTGTTGAAAGCGCTGGAGAAGTCAAAGAACATGACTCTCACAGCGCTCCCGGTGGTCTCCAGGTGGGTGAGCGCCCGCTGCAGCAGGTAGATGATGGCATCCTCTACTCCGATGTTGGGCTGGTAGGCAAACTGCAGCGGGTCCAGGGTGGGGCTGACCACGGTGCGTAGGTGAGCTAGGATGAGGTGCTCCATGGTCTTCATCAGGTGGGAGGTCAGGGAGACTGGTCTGAAGTCGGCCGGTTCCCTGGCTTGCGGCGTTTTGGGAACCGGTACCACACAGGAGGTCTTCCACGGGGTGGGCACCACCCCCAGGCTGAGGCTCAGGTTGTAGATGTAGCTGAGGACCTCACAGAGCTCATCTGCACAGGTCCTCAGTAGCCTGGGGGGGATGCCGTCCGGTCCTGAGGCTTTCCTTTGTTTCAGCCTCGTCAGCTGTCCTCTCACCTGCATTGGTGTGACTGTGAGGGGGGAAGAAGGTAGGGCTGAAGGTGTGGATGGGTCAGTCGTTGATAGGAGTGGCGGTGGGGGGGATGGTAGATCTCTGGAGGGCTGGTGGTTGGAGACATGTGGAGAGTTGACGGCAGGAAGGGGGCCAGTGTGGGGGGAGTCGAACCGTGTGAAGAATGTGTTCAACTCATCTGCAGACTTGGTGTCACCGTCTGCAGCCCTGCTGGTCCTCTGCCCGAAGCCGGAGATGTTCTTCAGACCTCTCCACACATCCCTGACGTTGTTCTGTGCCAGCTGCTCCTCCATCTTCTTCCCATAATCCTTCTTTGCTGCCCTGATCTTCCATTGGAGCTCCCGCTGGACTCTACGCTGCTCCTCTCTGTCCCCTGAGTAGAAAGCCCTCTTCTTCTGGTTCAGGAGGACTTTCAGCTCAGGGGTCACCCAGCGGGGGTTGTTTGGAAAGCATCGTAGCCGTCGTGTTGGCACAATGCTCTCCACACAGAAGTTCATTTAGTCAGTGATGTCGTCTCCATGAGAGCTTTGGAACATGCTCCAGTCTGTGGTTCTGAAACAGTCCCTCAGCTTCTCACTGGCTTCGTCTGACCAAACTTTCACTGACTTCTTCTGTGCCTTTTGTCTCCTCACCAGTGGAATGTAATGGGGGAGCAGGTAGACGAGGTTGTGGTCTGAGCGTCATCACTGTAAGAGGAGCAGGGGGGTTTGGCTCAACAGATAAACCAGGAGCCAAAGTTTGGGTGAGACAGGAAAATGGTCCACCTAGACCAGCTGAAATCATTTCACAAGGCACTGATGCAACAGTGGCAGTATTATACCAAGGGGAGGAAAAATGGATAAATGTGCCAGTGTCTAAGTGCTATGTAAGAGAAAACTAATTTTTTTTCTCCCTTTCCCTCTCCCCTCATAGCAATACAAATTTTTGATTTCAGATCCATGTTTCCGTGGGATCTGCTGATTGGACGACCCGAGGGACAGCGCGATGGCGGACGTCCCAAACCATACGAGGCACCACAGGGCTGGTGCAGGTTCTGGGGCCATCATCCTCTGTGTCCTCGCTGCCATGGTCCTGCTGGCACACCTCTGTTGGACAGAAGCACCAGGCTGGATCCTGAACGAAGTGGTTCAGCCGTATCAACTGTGATGGGGAGACAGCATGCGCAACGGAATCCAGGATGACTACACATGCTCTCGGTGGCGTGTAAGAAACATGCCAGTAGTCTTCAAGGGATGTAACGTTAAAGTGGTTTCAAGGAGAGGTTGTAACATTGTAAAGATCTAGTTGTTCATAAAGCATGGAATGTGTAAGAAGACACACACTCAAATTGTACCTGCTGCACACACTTGTCAACAAATGGCACAATCGACGATAACAAATAAAATTCACTGGAAATTGTTTTTTTTTTTCTCCTCCTCTGCCAACATGCACTAGGACGAAACGTGCATGGTGGGACACTTTGCTTGGTGGAACAGGTACTGTGTTAAGTGTTTCCAACACTTTTGACAATAAAGTAACAAGAACTATGTTATCAAACACTGGACAGCATGAATCAAGAGCTGTTCATCAGGTTGGATTATGGATGCCTACTGTTGTAACATCACAGGAGGAATCTGCAAAGATCTTCCTTAAAGAACTGAACTTGCAAATAAAAAAGTGGAACACGACAGCAGAAGTGTTAACGAACATTTCTATAACTTTGAACTGGACGGTATGTAACGTACAAATGATACACGCTCATATATAACAAGAACGGTTTAAGCGTGTGGTTACTACCGGAAATTTCCACGAACGGAGACAACTATGGAACATTAGTAGTAATAGTTGGTTACAACTAGAACCACAGAAGACCTATTGTAATGCTACTATGTGTGAAGGACATTGGACACAATATGATGTTACCAATAGTACTACTGTCTGTCATTATTATATATTGCCCGTAGTGACTGTACAGGGGTATTGGTTTTGAAACTGGATGGTGATTGGTTTGACCCACAGACAAACCACACCTATTACCTGGATCTATGTGAGACTGCTGATAAAGGGATGGTATGTATGCTACAACGACGAGGTGTTATGTGATTGGACTCATGAACCAGCTAGAGAAACAATAAAGAGTCATCCTCAATTACCTCAGGTGCCTTTCGTTGGGTGTTTATATGATGTGTACATCTGGAGTTGGAATAACGTGACCTATCAATTAACCGATTTCACTACTGCAAACCCTTACTATCTTTCTGGTAGGATTAGATGTATGCAGGACTCGGGCAATGTATAAAATTTCCTACATTGTCACATAAATTAATCTTATTGTGTGTTGCATTTTACTAACATTTTAACAACAGCGACACACATTAATCTTTATAGTTTTGTCTGATAGGAAGCTGATGAATCCAGAGAGTTTTGGCCTTTAGCTGCAACACAGGACACAGAAACAAAGTAAAGCAATCCTTACTGTTGATAGGAGCAGCAGTTAATGGAAACCTGCTATCAGTCTCCTCCTTCACAAGGAGCTGCTCTCCTTCCTGATGGACCCCGGGTTCCTCCTGTTCCTCCTTTATGTGGAGGAGCTCTGACTCCTGCTGCTCCCCCTCAGGACTCTGTTCTTCAGGAGCCTCTTCTTTAACATCTGCAGCCAACACTGAAACACATTAAATGCTTTATGAACAACTAGATCTTTACAATGTTACAACCATGGGAAAGATTCAGTTTAGAGAAAAAGATTTGATCAGCAGTGTAGAGAAAACTGAACCTCAGGAACTGACAGTTTCACCCTAGAAATGATCACCGGTAACTTTAGGGTCATTCTGTTGTGGAAATTTAATTTAATTATTCTGTTAAAATGTTAAATAATGGCTAAATTGGATAGAATAAGACGAGCTATAATGTGACAGTTAAACATCGATATATAAATATATATTTGTAGCTGATCAATTGAACAGTTAATATATAAATGTCTTTTTATTGTTTTGTTGCATTTAATGATTTATTTCTTTATATATTCTAAATGTTGGCAGGATTGGTCCTCCATAGTGAACAGCCAGAAGAAAACATACGGCCCTCTTTCTAAACAAGATAAACAAAAAAGCGTTTTTCGGATGACTGACAATTTGGCCATCTTAATGGCTGGTCCCTCTCACCTGTTGAAATGCAATGTTCCATGCTTAGCGTAGCTGTGTCCAGGTCCACTGTGTCACTTAGTGTTCTTGTTGCCCTAGCTCCCTCCACATCCGTGCCTCCATGTTCCTTTTGAGACTTGAGGAAGACTTCATGGGCTACTTTTAGTAGCTGTAACTCTTCACCGCATGTAGTTGCCAACTGTTTTTGCTTTCTAACAGCATGATTGTGTGCAGTTGTTATACACAGTTTGCTTAACCTTTTGTAAACAGCTTTTTTGGCCCCACCATACTGCAGCACACTGTTTATGTAGTAGGCAAAGGCCGACAAGCGTGGTTCCCTTCCTCGCAAGGCTATAGCAGCAGAAGCACAAGTGGGATGGGGAGAACCTTTGGTGATTTGAGAAAATATGGAATATGTGAATGGTGCCATAGACTGAAGATCTGACTGAAGGTTTGCAAAAGAAAATGCCTTCAAATCAGCAGCTGATGACCGCCAAAGCATGAAACCCTTAAGCGGGTTGCATAGGAACTTTATCTCATCCTCAATAACTTGAAGGATGTTTTCCTTAAGTGCTTCTAAGAGGTCTTTGTTTTTGACCATCTGATTGGCAGCCCGTGACCAATTCTGCTTTGCAATATTTTCAACAATTGCTGCCGTGTTTGCCTGACATACAATTCTGTCACCCTTTGGATGGGATGGGTAGTGAATAATAACCTGAAACACAAATAAAAAGGGTTCATTAGTAAACTACTAGTATACTCAGATTCAGACGATTCATAATTTGTTATCCTGGGTAGCAAAATCCTGATGCATTAAGCCTTTGACAACAATGTAGCTAAATTCCTGATATCAAGATGTTATCACAAGACAACAGTGTTTATTACAGATCAGAAAAAGATACACTTTTTAAATTACAGCCGATCTGTACACTATAAATACAAGGTACTGGTGTGGTTGAATTGTGTCTGTCATATGGATATAAGAAACATGGGTGTGTATGCTATAGCTATAATAAATAATAATAAAAACAAGATGGTGAGACAATCAAGGCTCAAGAAGATTATCTTACATAGTTTATTGTGTAGGGAATGGCGTTTGATGTTCGAGGATGAGCTTTTTTTTTAGTCCTTTGGGATCCTAGCAGCTACATTTTCTACCCGTGTATTGGGTCTGACGTCATACATCAGTGATATCAGCACTTTAACCAAACACAAGTTATGTTTCACATTCAGTTCAAATTACCTCCGTCAAACTTCGCCGTGCCGTCTTTGGGGTTACGTTGTCTGTAGTCGGCCTTGAGTACTTTGGAGCTGGAGGTGCTGTTGGTGTTGGGGGCTGGAGACACGTGTTGGAAGGGGTCGGCTCTCTGTCCCGTTTCTCAGGGCGTTTCTTGCCTGTTGATGATGCGTTTGAAGATTCGGCAGTTGCCTGTGATGTTGAGGTTGATGCTTCTGCTGGGTTTGAGTCTTTCTCTGCTTCTTGCCATCTTCTAAAAACGTCGAAATCATCCTGTAGTCTACCAATCAAGCGGAAGCAACGCAAGCAAATACGACCTGATCTAGAAACATTTTTAGACAGCGGTAGTCCTAATTCTGTTAGCCGCTCGCTAATGCTTTTTTCTCTTGCATCATTCTTTTGGAATATGGACCGGGAACCTGAAATTGTGCCTTTTATTCGCAAATTATCTTTACATAAACGGCAAATATCCTCTGCCGACATGTTGCTTATTTGCTGAGCTAACGAGCCTTTACCTGCAGCAGCAAGAGTAGCCTGGCTTGTGTTTTCGTCGTCGCTCTGTTAGTACGTCATATGCTTCGTTGATCTGATTGGTGTATTTGGCCTGTCTATCACCAACATAGGCCAATCAGCTAACCAGTATTTTCGCCCCTTCCCAAAATTACTTCAACTGAAGGTTTCCAGATGGATATGCGGAGCAAATCCATCTGGCGGCGTCAGATATATTTGTAGCTGATCAATTGAACAGTTAATATATAAATGTCTTTTTATTGTTTTGTTGCATTTAATGATTTATTTCTTTATATATTCTAAATGTTGGCAGGATTGGTCCTCCATAGTGAACAGCCAGAAGAAAACATACGGCCCTCTTTCTAAACAAGATAAACAAAAAAGCGTTTTTCGGATGACTGACAATTTGGCCATCTTAATGGCAAATATCCTCTGCCGACATGTTGCTTATTTGCTGAGCTAACGAGCCTTTACCTGCAGCAGCAAGAGTAGCCTGGCTTGTGTTTTCGTCGTCGCTCTGTTAGTACGTCATATGCTTCGTTGATCTGATTGGTGTATTTGGCCTGTCTATCACCAACATAGGCCAATCAGCTAACCAGTATTTTCGCCCCTTCCCAAAATTACTTCAACTGAAGGTTTCCAGATGGATATGCGGAGCAAATCCATCTGGCGGCGTCAGGTTAGCAGCAGAACTCTGGGCTGGAAAACATCCCCCATCATTGGTGTCTCCTCTGCTGCGTCCTGCCGCTCTTTGAGCTCCTGCTTCCCTCCAGTTTCTCCGCTGTGCCTCCAGCTGCTGGACTTCTTTCCAGACTTCATCACCTGCAGCAGCTGCTGCTCTCTTTCAGATTCACCAACACTCCCGATTCTGGCCTCACAGCAACACAAGGACAAAGAACCCGGAAGTGATCAGCGCGGCTGCGCGTTGGGAAAGAGGCTCATAAAACACGCCGCCATCTTGTTGCGGTAATCCTGCAAACAGCACCAGGATACCAGAGGTGGATTCTCAGGAATTCTAATCAACTTGTTTGTAGAACGAAAGATAATTATGTCAAGGTTGCCGCTTTGCTTTAATTTAAATGTTGTTCTTAAAAATCTGATAAAATAAATAATTAAGCTTGTTTTTGTAGTGTTTTTGAGTCATTCTATTAGAATGGGTAACATTGGACACTGATATTTTTACGTTTTGTACCCAAAAGTATTGTTTCTATGTATATCTTATTACATTAGGGATATATTTGACTTTCAGAAAAAAACAACTCTTTCATCTCAGGCATTAGTTTCCTTTTAGTTTTGATCATTATTTCCAGATGTTGTCACTCTAATTCCTCAACCCTGTTATGGAACCTTTGGAGGCTCTCTGAATATTATCATAAAATAAAGTGGGATAGAAATCAACATTTTCACATAGAAATTTTTCAAATGTCCCCCATACTAATTCAATCATTTTAAACTGAAATATGACATAAAATCACACATTTGTGTTCTCTTATTTCCTGAAATGTGACTAAAGCACTCTTGTCATTTTTCATCAAAAATGTTTTTTAACCTAACAACTGTAATCAAAATTAATTTCACATGATAGCTCTCAATATTTTAGATAAAAGTCAACAGACATTCAATTATTTTTTCAACATTGAAATTTATTTTTTTAATGAAATTGTAGGTGTGACGGGGTTGAGACCAGCATAACAGGGTTGAAGATGGTAACGGGGTTAAAGGTACAAATACAATTTTACATATTTACTTCAATGTACAGCACTTTATGTTGGTATTATAATGTATTTAATTTGGAACCATAGCAAGGACACCAGATATAAATTGCTGTTGAATTGAGCTTTATTAATCTAAAGTTAAAAAACAGCATATTACCAACTGTAAAACATTAAGTGAAATGATTAAATGTAACATAATGTGAACTGTGTGTGTGTGTAGGTATAACAAACCCTCATGGGAGATGTGCTAAAAGTAACCTCCTCTTAATTCCTAACATACAGTTACACTTGTAATTTGATATATTAATATTAATAACAACAATGATCAGACAGTGAAGGATTTTAATGTGTCTGTATCAGTGTTTGTGTCCATGTTAAAGTGATTTTGCATGTGTTCCTGTATCAGTTTGTGTGTCTGTATATATGCGTGAATGTGCCTTTTGTTTCATTAAGTTCATATTGTGAGTCGGTTCCACACCTCTTTAAAGACTTCCACATGGCGCTTTGTAACGTTTGTGGGGGTGGAATAAGTTCAAGGACTTCATCAAACAGGTACCAGTGAAGATCATCCTGATATGGCCAGAAGAACCGCTTTGACCCAATACCATGCATACATTTGACCTGGACACGTGTCTCTTGTATGTTTAGAATGATACCTGGATACAAATCATCATCATATCTGAGAATACACCATTTACCAACCAGCTCTGAACTTTCCCACTGCTTTGTTTTCCTGTATTTCCCTCACCAGCTGGCTGTGATGCAGCCATTTCCATCTTCTGTCTGAAACTGAAACACTGGCTGTTGAAGCCCTTGCAGATAAACTGCTGACGTGTTGAACTCATGCAACTTGCATCCAGAACCATCAGTTCTCCTGGAGCCAGAGTAATGACCTGGTGGATTCTCATGGTTCCAGGAACAGCCGGTATCTTTGGCATTTCTCCATTGATTCTTCAACATCTTTTCACAAAGAAGAGTTTAACACTTGTGTTTGCTTCAGACAAGGTCCTGAATAACTCTTCTGCATCTGGGATGTCACGGCCTTTTGCCACCATCTTGTCAGCTGCTCTTTTTAAGGCTCCCCCAGCACCATCTGCTGCTCCTTCTCCATTGACATTGTTAGGAAGATGTTCTGTTGTTAATACAAACAGGATTCAAACTTGGCATCAGTAAAAGGTCAGGCTGTGTTTTGCATACCCTTAGTAAATCTGGAACTGTCCAATCTACCATACCAGGTCTGAGATGGTACCATGTAGGGAGTGTTTGCTACTGGAGGAGAAAGTCCTGTAAGCAGTTCTGGACCTTAGACTCAAGCTGACTGAGGTTCTGCAGCAGGACAATGATCCAAAGCTCAGCAGCAAAGCCAGGGATGAAGGTTGTGGAGTGGCCTAGTCAAAGTCTGGAGCTAAAGCTGACTGAGATGCTGTGGCCTGACCTTAAACAGGCTGTTCATGCTGGAAAAGCCTCCAATGTGTCTGAATGAAAAAGTTCTGCAAAGCAGAGCGGGTCCAAACTGGTCCAGCTGATGGAAAAGACTGATTAGCAGTTATCAGAACCACTTGATGGCAGCTGCTGCCGCCAAGGCTTGAAGCAGAAGAAACACAAGAATGACTTTAAAACTACTTTCTGTATCTACTCAGGTTCTGTTTGTCTGACATTAAAATTCATTTGATGATCTGAAAAGTTTCCACGTGACAAAAACTAGAAGAAATCCACCAAATTCTTTAGATTTCTGTGGAAAACGTCTGAAGACTGAGAGCAAAGTGGAAGCAACAGCAGAGAAGCCATCCAGCTCCATAACAGAGGTCAGAGGTCAGAGAGGAGCCAGGTCTCCCTGATCACAGCATGCTGCACCCCAGCTACTCCTTGATAAGCAGCTCCTCCACCTTCCACTTCACACACCGTGTGCTGCACAGCAAGACGCTGGGCGGGGGGGGGGGGTCCCTGTGGGCTGCCGTACTCCTCCCCTTCTACCTGTCCTTGGTCCAAGCCGTCCTGATGATTGTCCTTCCAGCGCTTCAGGCAGCTCTGCAGGGCCAAGGGACAGAAGTGATCTCTGCAAGAAGTAGAAAGTCACGTTCTGCATGTGGAAAAGTTGGAGCCGCATGCAGAAGTTTGAAGAATCAGTCTTTGTTCCCAGAAAGCCGTAGTGGAGCAAAAACACACAAAGACAATGAGTGCAGAAGAGCAGCTGCAAAAAGGCCTCAAAGAAAGTGAAAAGAAGAAAAGAGCAGCAGCAGCAGGAGTCCGGGTGGCCAGCAGAGCAGCACAGCCACAATTTTCCATCTCAAGCCATGAACTTTAAAGCCAGATATCATGTTTAGCTTTGAAGGGCTCCACAAGCCATCAGAATCAAAGCAGAAGCAGAAGCAGGAGCTCAGCTACTTTTAGCTACTTTGTAGACGGCATTCTGGGAGAAAGAAGAGTTTTCATCCACTTTTTTCCACTCTTGCTGCTCATGTGCATTAATGCTCCACCATGAGAGACGAGGGGAAGCTTCTGCTTCTGCTGCTCACACGCTGCACTCTGGACTCCCCAGCAGAAGAGAAAACAGACTCTGCAATAGTTGGAAAAGCAGTTCTCACTAACTTTGCAGCTGCACACCTTGCAGAGGGAAAAAGGCAGGAAAAAAGAGGCAAAGCAGCCACTTGTTCCATCCTCTGATGATTAGAAATGAAAGCAGGAAAATCTGCAAAGTGCTTCTTTAGGATCCTGTTCTACAGCTGCAGCTTCTAGCTGCTAAATATCTGAAGACACTTTGGCTTCAGCAGCTTGTGGAGAGCAGCTCTAAAGGAAACTTTCTCACTATGGGGGCTTTATTTTCTGCTGGAACTTTGCTGCTTTTAGCAGCTTTCTGTCCTCCAACACTTGATGCTCAGACCAGAAGCTTAGCTCTGCTTGCTCCCAGCTCAGAGGATGAAGGACGTTTGAAGGTGAAGACGTGACTTTATGGACATGTTGATGGAAATCAAGGACTATTGTGAATGAAGGAGGAGATGGCTGGTCTTGATGACTCAGCATTTCTTGGATCCTTGCAGGGAGAAGAGCAGCAGTCTGTGGAAGATGTTCAATGTGCTCTAAGCAGACAGAGAAATGTTCTCTTCTAGATGTGGCTGACTAGAGGCAGCCTTCAAGAGCCACTCCCCGACTAAAGCCTTTCTGCAGCTTTCCTTTCTGCCTAGCGCTCTCTGTGCTCCTCAGCCTTGGCTCTCTCTCTCAGACTAAACACAATCAGGAGGGATTGAAGACTTTTGTCAGGCTGTCAGCACAGAAACTTTTGGAACTTTTCTATCTGAGCAACACATGATTGATTTGCTCCTTTAAATAGTCACAGTCATGCTGGGCTCTGGGAGGTCAAAGTTCAGCTAGGTCCCAGCAGGGAAATCCTGATGGCCAAGTTGCTGAATCTTTGCAGCTTTTCCATCTTTTTCTTTTTCTGCCTGCGTTCAGTTCAGATGATCTTTTAGTTGCTTCCTGCAGAGATGTGAACGTTCCACCATGATTCCTGTCTGATTCCAGCAGAGCAGCAACACACATGATGCTTTAAAGCCAAACTGAAGAGGCAGATGCAGACAGGAAGGATTGCTGGCTGCAATTAGTTGCTGTGGACAGCAGGTGGCGCTGCTGCTGCATGGCCCACAGAGGGAGAGCAGCAGCGCCACCTGCAGGGACACATGAAGAGCAGCCTGAAGCTGAGCTGGGAGACATGAAGCTTTAACATCTGCTGAACTCTTCAGCTCCTCTTTCCCTCACATCTGGCCTGAAGCAGCTTTAAGGTGGAAAACTGCTGCAGCTGGAGGAGATTCAGCAAAACCAACATGTTGCTTTGCTTTCTGGGCCACAAGCTCCACAGGAGGCTTGGCAGCATCAAGGTGGATGCAAGAAGAAGAAGAAGAAGAAGAAGAAGAAAAAGAAGAAGTGAGAGCAGCAGCAGCAGTCACCTCCACACAGGCTCTGCTTCCTTGCTGAACATCTCCAAGCAACACGTTTCCTCAGCTGTGCTGTTAGGATGCTGCTCTGAAACATCTCAGGAGGACAGGACACTTGGAGATACTTTGGAGAGGAGATCTCCTGGAATCAGACTCACCTAAAGCTGCTGAGAGCCTCAACATCTCCAGATCCTCAGCAGACTGAGCTGAGCTGCTGACCAGTCTGCTGAGCAGAACTTTACTGGACCTGCAGCTCTGACTGGGATCTTCTTCCACTTTGGCTTTCAGCAGAAGATTCCCAGAAATCACACATGAAATCAATCTTTTCTGGGACTCCAAGCTGGGAGAAAGTGAAGCTGACTGTGGCAACATTTGCTGAACACTTGCAGATGATTTCAGGGAGAAAATGATCCCCGTAGAACCAGGACTGAATGTTTTACAGCGTAGAAAGAAAGAAAGATTAGAGTCCAGCTAAACATGGATGGAGCCTTTTCATTAGCAATCTTTCACCTAGCATAAGAGCAGCTAAACAACTGCTAACACACTTCTATCACTGTTTAACAACCTTTAAATGCTCCACAGCAGATTATTTTACAACAACAATCATCAAACTGTCACTCATTATGCTTCAAATCCACTTATTGAAGACAGAAAACCAAACTTCATAGCTTCTCCCACGGAATGCGAACAGAAAGAGCGATGGAGAGCGTGGGAAACCCTTCACAGACTATAATGCTATGATCCGTTAATTTGTCTTTTTAAACTCCGAACTAACACTCAGAACAACAATCCATCAACTCAATAGCTTCACCAGCAAAGATCATTATTTACATTTTCATTCGCAACACCTTAAATTTGAATAGAAATAATCATTTAGAAACAGGAAGTTACCCGCTGTTTTTCTATGAATCTGTCGGCTTTTCAAAATAAAAGCTGCCGGTGCTCATATAGTTTCCTAGCGGAATAGCTTCTCACTTGATAATCTAGTGTAATAACATCACACTGCTACATTATGGATGTGGAGAACTGTTCAATAACGTTTAAATAGTATAATAATATCATTATTTCCTGGTGGTTTGTGTAAAAGCATTTTGGAGCTAGTAGAGTCACGTGTGACATAAACACAGAGACTCAGGTTCATGCCAGCTGACCAAAATCGACATTGTTATAGAAATATATAATGAATAAATAATAATAATATATGTATCTATATGTAGCAGCACAAATGGTACGCTGCCACTTTAAGGCCAATCTTGGCTGCTGTATATCAGCAGGTTTCCACAAGGCTGCTGGTGTTGAACTCAGCTGCTTCTCTTTGTTTGTCAAACTGTGCTGGGCTTCTTTGTTGCTCCTCAGACCTCTGGAGCGATCTGTCCTGTTGTTTGCTGGCAGGAAGCTACACTGTGAGGAGGAATTGTGGACTTGTTTACCTGGCATGGTGGTAATTTACCAGTTACAGCCACCTGACCAGCCTCTGATCAGCATTCAACGTGGATTGACACTCGCTGCTGTTTTGCCTATAAAGACATGTTTTAAAGACTTACCTGAACTTTTATTGGTGGCACGATTTATGGGATGCAGTGCAATACTGTAGTGCCATTGTATCACTGTTTTACTCATATTGATTTAGTTTTGTCTGTCATTTAGGGACTGAGGCTACTGTGGTGGCAGTGGTGAGCCTTGGTGGCGGTGTTTTCGGTTGTGTTGTGTTGGAGCACCCTTTGCTTGTGTTTGCTGTGTTTCTGTAGTGTCCAGGGTGGTCCCTTTTCTCCTCACCACTTCCCCCCCATTGGTAAGCCTTGGTTTCATTTAAAATAAAAAATGTGCTTAATTTGGTTCCAAATGCATTGACTGTTTAAACATTCAAGTCCAGGTTATTGTTGACTTAAACCTATTGAAGTTTAATAAAGTTTTGTACACTTTTCTATATCGTGTCTCATTTCCAGCAGAACTTACCTGGGCCCTTATTACCATTTTCCTGGAGTTATTCCAGGTGGCGTTGTTGGTTTCCCGTATTGTAAACTTTAACACGTGTGTTTCAAAGTAAAAGAAAATCCACCCTCAGGTTGCCACATATATAAGGATGGATATATTATTATTTGAGGTTTTCACGACACTAGTGGATCGTTTCTCAGACAGTGGGCTGACAGCAAAGGGGCTACCAGAGAGGGCAGAGACATGCAGCAAAGGACCACAGGTCAGAGTCCAGCCTGCATCAAACGCCTAGAGGACTAAGGCCTCTGTACATGGGTTGTGTGTGCTAACCACTGTGGCACCGAATCACGTCCATTATTATTATTTTTATTACAGCCATATGCTTTGATCTATTATAGAGCTGCTTGCAGAAAATCAAACCAGTCAATTATGTCCCTGTAATCAGACACTCAGATCCCGTCTCCTCCTCACACACCTAAGGGTAACTTAGAGTCACCATTTAACCTAACAATCATGTTTCTGGACTGTGGGAGGAAGCCAGAGTACCCAGAGAGAACACCTGCTTTACCTGGGTTCTTCCAGGTAAAGCAGGTGTTGAACCCAGGATCTTCTTGCTGCAAGCTAACAGAGCTACTGACTGCAGCACTGGGCAGCCATTTAGGGCCAGTTTGCTGTCAATGCAGAGATGAGCAGAAAGGAATCTAAACCTTGTTCCACACAGGTAGACTCACCTGTCCTGTGAGAAGGGGCGGAGCCTCAGAGGAGTCAGGTGTGATGAGATCAGGAGAAGCAGGTCTAGTCAGGTTCAGACTGCAGTCAGTTTAGATCAGAGCAAAGAGAAGAACCTGGATCAGGGCGAGTTAACTTCTCCTGGTTTTCTCTCTGTAAACAGAACCAGTACCAGAACCCAGTCTGCTTCTGCTTCAGCTTTAA
This sequence comes from Fundulus heteroclitus, assembly GCF_011125445.2. Classification (NCBI taxonomy): domain Eukaryota; kingdom Metazoa; phylum Chordata; class Actinopteri; order Cyprinodontiformes; family Fundulidae; genus Fundulus; species Fundulus heteroclitus. The sequence goes on along the minus strand of NW_023397373.1, from coordinate 65,875 downwards.
TTCTCCACATCTTCTCAGGAAACAGAAGATGTTTTTATTCTCTGACAGTTGAACTAGGAAGTTAAACCTTTGTTCTCTCAGTGGGAATCTTGGACCGACCCGTTTGTTCCTATTCTTTAGCTGTGAGCTCACAGTCACTTCCTGTTTCCTCTCAGACTGAATAAAGCCACAAGATGGAGGAACGTGATCAGAACCAGGAGGACAAAACTGAGCAGCTATAATATTAAAGTTAATAATAATCTAATAATAAAGAGGAAGTCATGGTTCTGATCCAAAGCTCCAGATATGAGGATTAAAGATGGAGGCTCAGACACAAAGTCTGGTTCTTTCTAATTAATCGTCACGCACCTTATTTCATCCTCATTATTATTTAGATGTGCTTCTGTTTCCTCTCCAGTCATTTTACTACTTTATCTATCTGATATCAATGCGCTCTCACCTGTCAGCATCTTACTGGCTTTGCCTTCTGGGAGGAAAGCTGTTGGATTTTGTAAAACGACCAACAGAAAATAGAGGAAAAAGAAGGTGAGAACAAAAAGGAGAAGGACAGCAGCTCTGCCCAGGGCACAGCTCTGGAAGGTGAATAGAGGAGTTTTAAAAAGTCAATTGGTCCCTGGATCACAGAGCAAATACAAGCACTTTAAAGCTTATTGCTGCAGATTAATTTCTCTTTTTCTCTATTTTTACCACCAGCCTGGTGAGAAGTGCTCCGTCTAGCAATCAAAAACAAAGAGATGTACATGTATATATATTCTTTGTAAATGTTTCCACTTGTTATTCAGGATTATTCAATATTTTTCCTATTTATTGATCCTCAGTAAATGACATTACTAGAGCTGCACCTTTAACCCATCAGGCTGCTGAAACTAATTAACCAGCCTCCAGTGGAGGAGCTAGGCTTTTTGGTTGGGGGGGGGGGGGGGGGGGGGGGGGGTCTTTTTTCCTGTCTCTCAAAAAGTCCTTTACCACCACTCTATAAGGGTGAGGACCCTATAAAATGTTTCCAGAGAACAAAACTACTGATTGCAATAAAATGTTGACTGGAAATGAGCTGAAGACTGAGAAGAAACCTGAAAAACAGTCAAGTTACAACCTGACCTCAGAGTTTTACAGCTCAGTTCACTGCTGATAAAAAGAGAAGAACTGAAAGGAAAGGTGTTTAAATTCAGGTAAACTCACCTTGACAGGGGGCGGAGCCTCAGGTGAGTCAGTTACTGTCAGGTATCAGATCAGGAGAAACAGGTTCTGACTCCATTTAGCAGCAGAACAGAACAAAGAGAAGACTCTGGATCAGGGTGAGTGTGATCTTGTTCTGGTTTTCTCTCTGTGGACTGTGAACAGAACCAGGAACAGAACTCAGTCTGGTTCTCCTTCAGAACCAAGCTGCTGCTTCATGTAACCGTGGTGCTGGTCAGGCTCTGATTTCCTGCCTATCAGCACCAACAAACGCTCAGTTTCCTTCCTTTGTCTCTTTTCTTCAGACAAAAACTGAATGGGAGGAAATGGGAGATGATGTAAAAGCGCCTTTAGCATCGTTTGCTTTCTGAGTGGAACGTCTAGTCAGACTCAGATTTGTGGGAAGACCATCCCACAGGTTGGTTCCTTTGACAGAATTTTTTTTTTTTTACCAAAAGATGTTTTACTAAATGGAACTTTCCATTCTCCACATGTAGCAGCTCCAGTTGTTCAGTAGAACCGGTACCGGTTCTCTGCTGCTTCTTCCTCATGATCTTAGCTAATGCTGACGTCAGAGACTCACATCCTGTTCTAGATGAAGAATTGAGCTGAATCAGGAAAACTGCTTTGAAAACTCTGAAGTCTGCAGATTGTGATTTAGCTGCTGAATAAAAGCTGAAAATCAAACTTTGTTCTCAGTTGATCTCTGATTCTTTGCAGCAGCAGCCGCACCCTTCTGTAAAATCTCTCTAGAGACAGTTTGTCTCCTGCAGAACAACATGTCATGGTTGCTATAGATCACATGTGTCAAACTCAAGGCCCGCGGGCCACATGTGGCCCTTTACATCATTTTATGTGGCCCTCTCCCCCCCAGCACCATTTTACAAGCTCATTGATAGACTTAAAATAGGTTTTGAGCACAAATTGGTTTCATGAACGATGGGAAAACGAATATCTGTTTGTACTTCAAGGTGAAAAACCAGTATGTCTTTTGTGTTCTGGGACAGTGTCCGTTGTGAAAGAATACAATATACGTCGGCATTTTGAAACCAAACACGGAGCTAAGTACGCATAATTTAGCCTTTAAGAAAAACAAAAAATTGCAGCAGATTAAAGAGGCAGGTTGCAATTGCAGCAGAAATTGTTTACAAAAGCCACAGCCAAAAATGATGCAGCGGTGATAGCAAGCTTTATTGTGGCTGAAGAAATCGTTGAGTTTCAAAATCTTTTTCGGAGGATGCTTTTTTGAAGCAGTGTATGCTAAAGGTGTGTGAGCAGGTGTGCCCTGACAAAGTACAGACTTTTCAAAATGTCTGTTTGTCAAGAAATACCATCGCGGAACGAGTTAAGGGTAGCCGGAAATTTAACGACACAGCTGGCCGAAGAAATGGGCAGCTGTCTGGCTTTTTCATTAGCTGTGGATGAAAGCACAGACGACGTGGATACAGCGCATTTGTCCATTTTTATTAGAGGGGTGAAGCCAGACCTGTCTGTAACCGAGGAGCTCCTGGATATAGTGGCGCTGCATGGAACGACAACTGGTCGAGACATATTTGATGCAGTGGAGAAGTCTGTCTGTAAAAATAAATTGCCATGGGAAAGGTTGGTGGGACTAACTACAGACCGTGCACCTGCGATGTGTGGAAGAAAAACAGGCTTGGTTGGACTAATGAAAGAAACAATGCAAAAAAGCAACAATCAGATGCCGCTCATCAGGTATCATTGCCTTATCCATCAGGAAGCGCTGTGTGGAAAAGTTCTGGAGCTGGATAATGTGATGACCAAGGTCATGAAAACAGTCAACTTTATTCGGGCGCGTGGCCTAAATCACTGCCAGTTTCAGATGTTTTTGCAGGAGGTGGGTTCAGAGCTTGAAGATGTGCAGTACCATACAGAAGTAAGGTGGCTGAGTGGGAGCAAAGTACTCAAACGATTTTTTGAACTTCGAGAAGAAATTAATCTTTTGATGAAGAACAAAGGAAAACCCTTGTCTGAACGGTCCGATCCGAAATGGCTGTGTGACTTTGCTATGTTATGTGACGTCACTGAGCATCTTGCTCAGCTAAATCAAAAACTGCAAGGACGTAAACAAGTCATCACACAGATGTCAGACATGATCACAGCTTTCCAGCGCAAACTCAACTATGGAAGTGCCAGGTGGAACAAAACAATCTCATCCACTTTCCTGCTTGTCAGATCAGCTTCGGCTTCTTCTCCTGGTGCTTTTTCATGTGCTCGTTTAACTACCAAACTAACTCTGTTAATAAACGAGTTTGATCGGCGCTTTTCTGACTTTAGATCGCCGCGCTCTGCTTTTGACATCTTTGCCAATCCTTTCACCGCCGATGTCTGCAGTGCGCCCCACCGCCTTCAGATGGAGTTAATTGAGCTTCAAAGCGACAGTGGCCTGAAAGCAAAGTTCTGTGATGTTTCAATCGAGGACTTTTACCATCTACTGCCCCCTGATTTGATGCCACAGCTTCGACTCCATGCAGCCCGTGTTTTGTCCATGTTTGGAAGCACCAAACATGGACAAAACATGTTTTGTGTTTATTTACAGAACACAGCTGGTGAATGAGGATGTGTGTGAGTTGGTGACAGGGTGAAGAGGGATCAGCTTTGAGTTCAAGGACAGGCAACATCACCTAATTGTTTTGTTACATGGTCGTTGTGTAATAAATAACAAAAAAGTTTTGTGAAGTTTAGAGTTAATATCAAAACTTGTTTAAGTTCTTTCTCTGCTTATCTTTACACACTGATTTAAGTATTGTAATGTTTAAACTGAGCAGTAATTTTACATCCATGCAAACTGAAATGTAATATTTAACACTTGAATACATAAAATCAGTTATTTAACAAGGTGTTGTTTAATTTATTTTTAACATTGTTTTTCATACATTTATGCTCTGCAACTTTAGACACGTTCCTTCTCTAACACACCTGGATCATTGCCTCATTCATAGGCCTGCTGTAGAGGCCTATGAATGAGGCTTAATGAAAGAATTCAACCTTTTGTCTGGGGTATGTTTTTAGCAGGGACGCATCTAAAAGTTGCAGTCTGAAGGACTGCACTTGGGCATTCCTGATTTATACAGTCAATGTGGCCCGTTGAGGGTGGCCAATATGCTGAAGTGGCCCTTGGTGAAATTGAGTTTGACACCCCTGCTATAGATCTTTTACAACCAGCCTCTGATGACATCACAGCAGGCCACCAATCAGAGTCCTTTAGAATACGGCCATTTGGAGTTTTTCTCTCCTTTTTCTCCTGGTTTTGGATCCAGTTGCTCCTTCAGAGGCGTTTCCTTGTATTTCCTGGTTTCCTGGTTTTCTCTACGGCTGCACCATGTTTGATCCAGATGTGTTCAGTTGTCTAGCATCTGGTTTATTATCGCCTGTTGTCTTTGTTCACATAAATTCTATTTTAATTCAATTTTAAAAACTCACACGGAAAGAAAAAGACAATTAGAAGAATTTTATTGATATAATTATTTTAAGACTTTGGCGCTCAGACCTCAGCAGGAAACATTAGCATTGAATTTTACTTTAATATGCATAAGCAGGTGTATGAGAACAGGGATGTTTCCCCCCAGGCCTGAAACTGGTGGTGGAGTGGAGATAGACCAAGTTGGTTCAGTCCATAGACGCTGGTTGGTGAGACCATCTGCTTGAGCTATATTGGTGAGATCCAGTTGACTGGGAGAGCTGATACTAGTGCTTCACTCAGGGACCCAGAAAGATACATGTCCAGCTTGGATAAACACAGGTTTGCATGCACTGTCCATGATGAGCAAGCATTAAGCGACAGTGGAGAGGAAAAACTCCCCTTTGGGAAGAAACCTCTGGCAGAACCAGGCTCAACATGGCGGTCTTCTGCCGGACCCATTGAGATGTGACAGGGAATGCAGTCAGAGTCCAGGAGGAATTACACTCTGATAGGGACGAGGTTGAAGGAGCACCATGGGAAAGCCAGATGGAGCTTGGCTACCATGGTGGAGAAGGGATGGAGGTGGGTTGAATCACGGTCATCTGAGTCCTAATCAGACATTGGGCAACCACTGCTTGAGCTTTGGCTGGGTAGCAGGCTGAGACGTGATTTGAAGACCTTTAAGATGAACTCTGGATGCTGATTGGGCTTCGTGGAGGTGTGGTTCAAAGCTGATTGGCTTACGTCGGAGGCGGATGAGCCTCTGATTGGATGAATGAAAGTAATTCATTTTCTTCAGTTGAATTTCCGTCTAGGCTTCATATAGTTTATTAATTCTTTTAAATCGCTGCCCTAATTGACAAATATCAAAGTTTCTATGGAATGAAAAGGAGCCAGAAATGTTGTTCAGCAGTTCATGCAGACTAGTTTGTAACAGCGTCACTTTTAACCCTCTCATTGCCGTTTATTCAGCAGACAGGACTTGCCTGAAGTTTGTTGCTTTGCCCTTTAAACAGTTATTGCTCAGTCAGAAACACAATTAATACTGAATAACTGTCAGATACTTAAAGTTGAAGAAGTCTTGGACAAAACGGCAGAAGGACACTCCCTGCACAGTTTGGATTCTACAGCCAAAGAAATAAATAGAGAAAAACTTCAGGTCACCTGAATATAACTTTGGTCATAAAGGAGCTGAAACACCAAGATGTTACTCCTACATAAAATCTCTTTCAGAGGAACATCTTGGTTCTGATTGAGCTCATCATGGTAAAATCTTCAATCAGATAAATCCATCTCTGCTGTTCTTCTGGAGAATGACCTGCAGGATGGTCCAAGAGAAGAGTTACAAGCTGCAAAAGAGAACTAAAAGGAAGTAAAACTTTCTGGAAATGAGTTTGTTTGTCCTTGATTTGAGCAGCTAAATCAGATTATCTGCCAATGGAATGAGAATTTTTATCCCTAAAAATAAAATAATTAGTATAGTGATATACTGAACCACTGGGAACTGACTGGTTCTGGTTTCTCTCTCAGGCTGACTGAACTCCAGAAAATGGAGAACAGAGCAGAACCTCCAGGATCCAGCTGTCCGTCTATCAGGAGTGACTGGTCCAAAGATAAACAACCAGACTTCAGTGAAGAACCTGGACCCTTAGACTCAGAGTAAGAACCCAGTTTCTAACTGATCCTTGTGATTCCACAGAGATATAAAACATAATATTTACTCACCTTCTGTTTATAAAGTGAAAGTAAATTAGTTTAGAACTTTAACTTAACTTAAAGCTCCATAATCATCAGCTTTTAGTCAATAAACCATTAATATTCACTGCAGAAACATTGGGCCTGGTTATACACACATATACAATGGTCTTAGTCACATTGGCTGTAGGGAGAATTGTTTCCATGTAAATGTGTAAATATGTTTAAAAGCATATTCATTAATTTGTTTAAAAATGGACCTTAGAGTTTTATAAACTCGTAAGTAAAGCATGAATCAGGAAGACCATTTATGTTAAGATCTAAAGGAAGGAGAAGGGGTGTGATTACTTTTGTTTTACTTCTTCAGACCAGGACCTGGACTGCTGGCAGCCAATCAGAGCAGCTGTGCTCCAGGTGAGACTGAACATCTCCAATCAGAACTTCCTTCTATCGTCTCTGTTGGACTAATTCCTCGTCTTTAGTTGGCATTTGGGAATCTAAGTGTTTAAAGTCTTTCTGGGATCGATTATTTGCCCTGAATCTCTGGATTTCCAGCTGCTGTAAATGTAACGTCTGTGTTCAACCCAACAACCTATTGGGTTTGCTTTGAAGTGGTTCTGTTTTCAGCCCTTTGTGCTAAATGCATTAAAATTGAACATCTCCTTAAAGCTGCAGCTCATTTTGATGGAAACAAAAAGGTGGAGAAAACAACCTGCTGCACTGCTGCTTTACAGAAAGAGGGAAGGAAAGTCTGAGAGAAAGAAACCTTTATTTCCTCTGACAATAGATCCCAGATTACAGCAGATATATTTGTAGAAACATGGAATATTTATATCTGCTGTTTACTTCTAAAGGGCCAAATCAGTCCCATGTCATTTCTAATCTGTAATTATTCTCTAAAAACATCCAATCCAGTCTGTGAGGGAGAAAAGCATCTGAAATGTGAACACTACCTGATCCAATGAGCTGTTTCTCTGGCAGATTAGAGCATTTCCTCCAGATTTCCTTCATTAAGGCTGAAAATGCTGCCAGAAACCATCTTCTGTCTCTGCCTCTTCTGTAGCTGCTGTGTTTGTGGGAGAAGGTCAGATAGAAGCAGAGAAATGAGGACAATGGTGACCTGATGCTAAAGAGTTCATGTTGCTGAAAGCTGCTGCATGTTTCTGTCAGCATTTCTTCATCTGATCTGCTTTGTGAATCAGATCCTGACAGTGAACAGATACTGGCCACAAAGCAGAGGCAGAACTCTGCTGTCTGACCATCTAACAAGGTTCTGCTTCTAAGGATGGATCCCATTGGTTAGCATCACATCATGTGAACTAAGAGACCTTCTAATGATGACACCTCCTGATGTTCCAGATGTTTCTGCTCCAACTTCGTCACTAAATCAGGTTTTTCCTTCAGTTGTCTCTTCTTCATTGTTCCAGCAGATGTTGGTCTGCAGGAGGTTCTAGAGGAACATAAGATCAGTCTGAGGAGGAGATGTGAACGTGTGACTGAAGGAAGTGATGAACCAGGAAGTAAAACCCTCCTCAACAGGATCTACACTGATCTCTACATCACAGAGGGACAGAGTGAAGAGGTTAATACCCAACATGAGGTGAAGCAGCTGGAGAGAGCTTCCAGGATCCAGAACCTCCATGACTCTCCAATCAGGTGCCACGACATCTTTAAAGCCTCACCTGACCAACATGGAGCCATCAGAGTGGTTCTGACCAACGGCGTCGCTGGTGTTGGAAAAACCTTCTCAGTGCAGAAGTTCACTCTGGACTGGGCCGAGGGCTTGGAGAACCAAGATGTCCGTGTGGTGGTTCTGCTGTCGTTCAGGGAGCTGAACCTGATCAGAGGTGAGCAGCACAGTCTTCTCACGCTGCTCCATGTTTTCCATCCAACCCTCCAGAAGCTCCCAGCAGAGCAGCTGGCTCACCACAAACTTCTCTTCATCTTTGACGGCCTGGATGAAAGCAGACTTTCTCTGGACTTCAAGCACAGTCAGCTGGTTTCTGACGTCACACAGAAGTCATCAGTTGACGTTCTGCTGACAAACCTCATCAAGGGGAACCTGCTTCCCTCGGCTCTGGTCTGGATCACCTCCAGACCTGCAGCGGCCAATCAGATCCCTCCTTCATGTGTTGCCAGGGTAACAGAGGTACGAGGCTTCACCGAGGCCCAGAAGGAGGAGTACTTCAGGAGGAGGTTCAGTGATGATGAGCTGTCCAGCAGAATCATCTCCCACATCAAGACCTCCAGGAGCCTCTACATCATGTGTGGAATCCCAGTCTTCTGCTGGATCACTGCTACGGTTCTGGAGAACATGTTGACCACAGAGCAGAGAGGAGAGCTGCCCAAGACCATGACTGACATGTACTCTCACTTCCTGCTGGTCCAGACCAGGAGGAAGAAGAACAAGTACCATGGAGGACATGGGAGGAGTGCACAGGAGCTGATGGAGGCTGACAGGGAAGTTCTCCTGAAGCTGGGGAGGCTGGCGTTGGAACATCTGAAGAAAGGAAACATCATGTTCTACCAAGAAGACCTGCAGCAGTGTGGTCTGGATGTCACAGAGGCCTCGGTGTACTCAGGAGTTTGTACAGAGATCTTCAAGAGAGAGAGTGTGATCTTCCAGAAAGCAGTCTACTGCTTTGTTCATCTGAGCATTCAGGAGTTTCTGGCTGCAGTCTACATGTTCCACTGCTTCACCAGCAGGAACACACAGGTGGTGAAGCACTTCCTGGGAGATAAATACAGTGAAACATCTCTGGATGAGTTCCTGAGGAGAATCATGGAGAAATCCCTCTCCAGTAAAAATGGCCACCTGGACCTGTTTGCTCGCTTCCTTCATGGCCTCTCTGTGGAGTCCAACCAGAGACTCTTAGGAGGCCTGCTGGGTCAGACACAGAACAGTCCAGGAACCATCCAGAGAGTCATCACCAACCTGAAGGAGATGAACACTGATAGAATCTCTCCTGACAGAAGCATCAACATCTTCCACTGTCTGATGGAGATGAAGGACCTCTCAGTTTATCAGGAGATCCAACAGTTCCTGAAATCAGAGAACAGATCAGAGAAGCTCTCAGAGATCCAGTGCTCAGCTCTGGCCTACATGCTGCAGATGTCAGAGGAGGTTCTGGATGAGTTGGACCTGGAGAAGTACAACACATCAGCAGCAGGACGACTGAGACTGGTTCCAGCTGTGAGGAACTGCAGAAAGGCTCGGTGAGTCCAGATGTCTTCACTGACTGATGCAGATTCAGCATTATTGTCGTCCGGTTTATTCTTTATTATTCAAGTCGGTTCTGGACATTTTTGGACCTTTAACTACTTCCTTCATACTTTTGTCATGGTTTAAATACATCGACTCTGGAATGAGCACAAATACAAAGGCAGAAATACAGTTTAAGGGGTTTTATTGAAAAAAATTATAAAAGAGCGGTGATGTCAGCTGGCTGGGTCTCTGGGTACGTGGGCTGAGGAAGGGAAGGAGAGAGGTGATCAGCAAGCCGGAGATGGTTTGAGAAATTATTGTTGTTGTGATGGTTGGCAGAGAAAAACTCACTGGGATGACGGTGAGGCTTGAGCTCGAGGGGTTGTTGTCCAGTGATGTTGATGGGAGGTGCAGAGCCGATAGGTTCTCTCCAGAGGTGGTGGTGTGAGGGTGGAAAGGCAAGTGAGCGCAGGAAGGAGGGCCTCCGTAGAGCGTGGGTCTGAGGTTTACTCTGGTGTCCAGAACGGGAACTTGGAGAGGTCTCAGAAGTGGTTTCCGGAGCTTGAACTGTGGAGACATGGTTTTTAGCTGGGTATCCAGGTTTCTAGGAGGAAGGAGCAAAACAGGATTAGACTTGGGTACGCACAAGGTATCAAAGCTTGAAACTGGGAACAAGGCTTGCGGTCTGTACTAACGCATGAGCATTAATGAACTGAACCCCCCCCCCTTCTTCTTCTTCTTCTTCTTTTGTTATTTATTGCCGGATGGCAACCAACTCAAGGTTCATTTACCGCCACCTACCAGACTGGAGTGTGGTCTTCAATGATCCCAGAGGGAAATTAATAATACATGCCTCAATGGTATGCTAGAATGCTCAAATTAACATCCATACACACATATACACACTCTAAATACGATTAAATAACCCAGTGTTTTTTAAAAATCTAATTAATAGAATTCTAACAAAAAATTCTATATAAATCTCTACCATTGTCGTTACTAGTGATGTTACGTGATGTGCCGAGGCTTCGAGGCGTGTGTCGAGTAATGGAGGGGAAGTTTCTGCAATGCGCGTATCGAGGCTTGCTTCATTTAGGGGAGGAGCCGAAAAAGATGACGTTCGAAGCCTCGCTGCCCGGCTGTACCACGTGACTGCTTCGGGAAGTGGTTCAGATTTTGGAGCGGGGTTTGACAGCTTTAGAAAAACCCCACAGGCTCCATTCAAAATGTGGGTTGTTGTAGGCGAGTTGCAATCAGTTGAGAGAGTGGATAGAGTTTTGATAGTTTGGATAGCAGAGTTTGGATAGTGGTTATTTTGTTTGAGACAGTTAGTTTGGTGTTTGGAGAGTTTAGGAGAGAGATAGATAGATAGGAGATCATGCTCTCAACTATCACGCATTGACCGTGTGACACACGCCTTTCACTGACTTCACACTGTCACACGCAACACATGGCATTTCACACGCAAACATGGCATTTTCCACGCATAAAAATCCCAACGCCCATCTGGGCAGCGGACGATAAAAACTCTGCCTTCTGCTGAGATGTTTCAGCTTCTTTCACAGCTTGTGGCCATCAGTAATTCCTGCTGCAGTTCATGTTAACAGAGCAGCAGGAAGAGCGATCAGAGTTATGAATAATTTTAGTCTTAACCAGCGGTGAAAGTGAGCCGGTAAGGTCCTGTACTACGTACGCAGGAGGGGAGGGGGGCGGGGGAAGAGAGCTGCTGGCAGATATTGCCTTCATTCAGAACCAGTGATGGCTGCACTCTGGATCATAAAACAGTTCTGCTCACCAGATGCAGTTTAAAACTCTACTTCTGCTTGTAAGTTGTTTTTATTAATTCTGCATTTTTTAACTACATGCACCGTATTTCTGTGCCTCAGCGCTTGCCCCTCTCCCCCCTCCTTTCCCTCGAACACAGGGGCTTTTATCACCGTTCACCATTCAAAACGTGAATCACTACGTTTAATGTCCTCACACCCTTAGCAAAGTGTGCCAGTTAAAAAATTAAAGTCACTAGGAGAGTTATGGCTGTGTTTCATGATCTTTTGTTTTAAACAAAACAGAACCGTGGCGCTTCGGTGAGCTGCTGCTTTGCGCTTTAATTCAGGTGCGCAAAATTACGTTACTTGTAATTTGGGTGCGCACTTTTAAGAGTCATTTTAAAGAACTTGTAACATCAGGAGGTTGATCTCAGACCGGTCAGCTCCTATGATCACTGTATAGGAGCCCTTTACAGTTTTTATTTATGCATTTCTCCCCTGTTTATCCCTCGCACGCAGCGCACCATCGGGTAAAATCCTCCCACCTCACCGCCCAGAGCGCACTGAGGAGAGCAATAGAGATTTGTCTGGTCGACTGAGATGAGAAACCTGTTGCTGTGAAAGGTGATATAGGTTATAAACTGTTACTGTCTAGAATTGCATTGAGCTGAAAAGAGAGGAGACATCAGCAGCTGGATCGTGCGTAAAGACGCAGCGGGAACCTCTGTGTGTTTCTGTGTTGCTGCTGAGGGGAAAATGTGGGACCGTATAGTACTGGGCTAATCATTGATCACTACCCCAATCTGTACATACTTGCACTTATTTATTTATGCACCCCGACATCATCTGTGCCATGTGAGCATGTCTTTTCAAAGGCTGGAGAAGTAGTGTCAAAAAAGAGAAATCATATGAAACCAAAAACTGTGGAGAAATTTTTGTTTCTTAATAGAAATGCATGAAATCACCCAAGTTACACAAGCATTGGCGTATTCACTACCCCCTCCCTAGTTCCACAAGCACTTTCACTGTCCTCTGCCTGATTAAGCCCATGCCATTTTTCTAGAGTCACAGAAAAACATTATTACACACCATGCCATATCACGTCACTACTATTTTGGGAATAATTACACACAGAGAATACATTCAAACAATGTTTTATTATACACATGTGTATACAAAATTTATGTCGACAAATTATTTCGTCCTACACCTTTTGTGAAGTCATTCCCAAGAGTCATAATGGACAAAAAAATCAATGCATCACACGTGTTAAGATACAGCTAGCTGTGATTATACACCTGGCCAGTAGGTGGTTCCGTATGCACATGAAGCTCCAAGAAATGAACCCTTTCTCGAACCAATTGGCTCAAGTGGTTCAATGCCTCATGAGGCTTCATCTCACCATCACTAGTCGTTACGATCCCACTGCTCCTGCCAAGCCTTAAGCCGGGCGTACACTGTACGAGTTTTTCCCCTTTTCGGGCCGATTCTTCAGTCGTGCGAGCATTTTTTGAATCGGGCCAAATTTCAGCTTGATCGTAGAGGGGGGGAGGAGGGGGAACTGGCTTCTCACGACTACCTCCCGCTCAGGAATCGGACGATCGTGAAAATCAAACATGTTTGAAATTCAGTCGGCTGTCGTGAGGTTTTCGTGAGCGCATCCTGCTGTTCAAGCAGAGCTACGAGGGGGCGCCCTCCCCTCCTCTCCGTCCCCGCCAGCGGAGGGAGGGAAGCGGGCGTCCCTGAAGCAACCTCCGGCCGGTGTTAGGGAGGGCGAGCCGTCCGGTCCGCGCAACGCGCTGGCCGCCTGTTTCGGCACTCCTCCGCGGTCCGCAACGCGCTGGCCGCCTGTTTCGGCACTCCTCCGCGGTCCGCAACGCGCTGGCCGCCTGTTTCGGCACTCCTCCGCGGTCCGCAACGCGCTGGCCGCCTGTTTCGGCACTCCTCCGCGGTCCGCAACGCGCTGGCCGCCTGTTTCTGCACTCCTCCGCTTGCTGGGGGGGGGGGGCAGGCGACCTGCCGTGCTGCGCGGCCGCCGGTGCGTCTCGTCCCTCCTCTCTCCCCTCCGTTCCCCCGACGCCCGGTGCCTCCTGCGTGCCTCGCCAGAGCTGGGCTCGAACCCCTGCTCTGGGTCCCTGTCACCCACCGTCGCTCGCCTGCCTCTGTCCCCACAGCGAGCGGTCCCAGAGGGGACACGATGTACAGTGTGAGCAGTCCGGTCTCGTCCGAGCGTCGCGCCGCACAGATCGTGAGCGGTGAACTTTTTAAACCCCGCGGTTCCGTCGCACAGTTTGAGATATATATAAGTACCACGACTGAAAAACTCGTACAGTGTACGCCCGGCTTTACTGATTCTATTTTGAATAATAGATTTACCCTCACCTTTGCTTAAAGGAATATTTAAGTTAAAAACATCTAATTTCAGGGCCTGTTAAGCTAATATATATTGACCCCCTCTTCTTCTTCTTCTTCTTTTTGTTTAATGGCAGATTGCAACCTTATCTTTTAGGTGCATACCGCCACCTACTGTACCGGAGTATGTAGCATGGGCCATATCAATTTGATGATTATTTATATCTATATCCATATTTCTATATTTATATACATTTATATCCATATTTCTACACATCTATATCTATTCTTCTATATACCTATATATCTCTATCCATATTCCCATATCCATATTTCTATATATCTATATATCCATATATATCTATATATTTATCTATCTATACATATACATATATACATACAAAATATACATACATCCATATATACATATACCTTTAAATCTTATAATATAATCCTGTATTCTTAAGATATTTAATAACAGTTTTCTGCATTTCCTTTATCCCCTCTCCTGTTGTTCCTATTAATCCTTTCAAATTCCATTCCCTTCCAATTTGTCTTGTCTTTTGTTTTAATTCTATCCTTTCTTTATCATATTTCCTACAATATAATAAAATATGTTCTACATTTTCTATTACTTTACATTCTATACATTCATCTGTTTCACTTTTCTTTAATAAAAATAATGTTTTATTTAACCCAGTATGATCAAATCTTAATCTAGTTAACATAGTCTCCTCTCTTCGATTTTTCCTTGTCACACCCTTGGCATTAATAGATTTCTGTATCATATAATAATTTCTTCCACTTTTATCCATTTTCCATCTATCCTGCCATTTTTCCTTAATTTCTTTTTTAATTATTGCCTTAGCTTCTCCTTTCCCATACGGTATATTTATAATATTATTTGTTCTAATTGATTTTTTAGCTATTTGGTCTGCTCTTTCATTTCCATTTATTCCTACATGGGCTGGAACCCAACAAAACTTTATATTTATATACATTTTTTGTATTCTGAACAAACTTTGATGTATTTCTAATAATAAATCTTCTCTTTCTGATTTCATATTTTGTATACTGTAAAGTGCTGCCAAAGAATCAACACAACAAACTACTCTATCAGGTTTTACTTCCTCTATCCATTGTAATCCTATAATTATTGCCATCATTTCTGCTGTATATACTGACATCTGATCAGGTAATCTCCTACCGATGCTTACATTCATCATTGGAATATATATTCCTATACCTACTTTTCCTTTATCATCTTTAGATCCATCTGTATATATATCTAAATAGCTATAATATTTAGTTCTTATATAATGATTTGCCATTTGACCTCTCCTTCTGTTTACCCACTCTTTTTTTAATTCCATTATATAAAAATCTACCTCAACATTTGGAAATAACCAAATAGGGATATTACTTATAGGTCTAGGTGAGTTAAACCATATATTTCTTATTTTATATTCTTCTGATTTATCTTTTATTATCCATCCAAAACCTTTACCTTTAAAAGAATTATATTCCCAACACTCTTTTATAACACTTTTTGCTATATTTTCATTTCCACATCCATATAACCGACACCAGTATGTAAGCATGAGCTGATCTTTTCTTAAATCTAAAGGCACTTCTCCTAACTCTACCTGCATTGCTTTAGTTGGTGTTGATCTTATTGCACCAGTAGAAATTCTCATTGCTTTATTAATTACTCTTTCTATTTCATTAAATTTGTTTTAGCTGCTGCTCCATATATATAACACCCATAGTCTATTGTTGATCTCATTAAAGCCCTATAAATATGCACCAATGATTGTTTACTTGCTCCCCAATCTTTTCCTGCTACTGCTCTCATGAGATTTATGATTTTCTTACATTTCGTCTCTATTTTTTCTATATGTGTTCTCCATGTTCCTTTTTGATCTAGCCATATACCCAGATATTTAAAATTACTTACTGTCTCCATTTTGTGACCATATAATTCCAAATTCTGTTCATTTATCTTTTTCTTTTTTGTACATATCATATTACAACATTTACTTGTCGAAAGCTTAAAGCCCCATCTATATGACCATTTTTCAATTTCTCCTATTGCCTCCTTGATTCTATTTCTTACTATTTTGGATTCTCTTCCTCTTGTCCATATGGCCCCATCATCCGCATATAAAGCTGATCCAATCCTTCTATCTAGTTTCATAAAAATATCATTAATCATTATATTAAATAATACTGGACTAATAACACTTCCTTGCGGAATTCCATTATTTATTTCAAATTGTTCTGAAATTTCAGCTCCTACTTTAACTATGATTCTTCTTTCTGTTAGAAAATTTAGAACCCAATTATAAAATCTACCCCTAATTCCTATCATATTTAATTTAATTAATAATCCTTCCCGCCACATTGAATCATAAGCCTTTTCTATATCTAAGAACACAATATTCATTATTTCTTTCATTTTAAATGCTTTTTCCATCTCATTACTTACTTTCACCACAGCATCCATTGACCCCCTCTTCCTGGCTCCAGCTCCTTAAGAAGGTTGGCAATTAACTCCGATGAGGAGCACCTGCCCGTCCAACAATGCAGAGAAGGAGAGAGAGCGAAAACCCGGCCTGCACCTCGGCCTGGACTATGACAACTTTGGACTATTTCAACCATTCAGATTTCTAAATCTTTAGCTCATTCAGGTCAGCTCTGCTGCAGCTTTTGGTATTTAGAGATTTTGATCTTTTAGAAAGACACAATCATCCAGAGACACATTTTAAACTTTAAACAGCTCTTCACTCATTGGGCTGTTACCCATAATTCACCTCTTTAGAAAATCACTCTTTAGGTCAGGGCTATTGAACTGATGGTCTGTGGGCCACTTCTGGTCCGCTGGTGATGGTAATCTGGCCCCTAAATGACTTCTATGTAAAAACTAAATAAATCAGAGAAGATCAGAAACATTGTGTGAAAAACAGCCCAGATGAGCGGCATGGTTGACCAGCCTTGGTTTGTCTGCTGTTCACTTCCTAACCTCTAAGTAATAGGTTAGCTGTGTAAAGCCACATAGGTGAGCCCACAAGAAGAGACATTTGGCTTTATTTGCACTTTAACTAGGGGTGGGCGATATGAAGAAAATCTAATATCCCGATATCTTTGGGCTATATCACGAATCACGATACACGATATATATCCCAATATGTTCAAATAATCTTGAATAACAAATGTTTTTAGCAAAATAGTGCCTAAAGTTGCATTGGTATATCTCATATTAATGTGTCAATTCTTTTTTGTTTGAAAATTTATTGCAAAATAAAAATGAATTTAAATGTTTTATTTAAGCCATTTTTCCACCACAACTGCACATAGAAGCTTTTCACAAATTACTGTGGGAGATTATTTAACTATTGAACCTTAAGAAAGAAGACTCAGGAGAAATCATTCCTCTGCCATGTCAACGAGAACTTTAAATATTACACCTTGTACGTAATAACGGGTACAAACAGAAAGTTCTAACAAACAATGCCATGAACAGACCTTTATAAGCCTCAGATGTGTGTGCGTTATGATAAGAGTCTGTGTGTCTCCATTGGTGTGTATTGCAAGCTAGTGACGTCCAGCTTCTTGACGGCTGGACTTACAATTCTGTTAAACACTTAACTCAAGAGTACAAAAACAGACTGATTAATTCCGCTACTTGACATATCTTGGAACACTACAGTTAAACAATGTTATCCAGATGTTTCTTTTTCTCTAGCTTGTACTCCCCTCGATGGGAGTCAGGTCAGGCTGCGCTGCATGGTGTTTATCAAACTTCTACATTACAATATCGTCACTTTAGAGCTCTTTGATGATCAACACTGGACCTTAATAAACAGAACATCCCAGCGGCCAAAAGGAACACCAAGGAAAAACCTGACACAAAATACACCTAAAATAAAAGGTATCATAAAAATGTGACGATCCCAAAAACAAAACCTTGTATTGTGACTATGAAATCAACTGACCAGTCGCAGCTACATATTCAGAGCTTCTCAAAAATATTTCTGTTGCTCTTTAGGTGCTGGGAAATTTTTAACAAACGTTTTGTTTTGTTTTTTGTCATATGGGATTTAGCAAAAGAAGACGCCAGTTTCATCAGTTTTATGGCTGGTTTAATTAAAGTTTTCTTCGGTGTGTGTGTGTGTGTGTGTGGGGGGGGGGGGTCAACACGTGGAGTTTACAAGGGTCTTCATTTTGCACTGGATTACGTTTTAGGTGGAACAAATTTGTGCTACTGCTACCTTTTGTGGCAATGGTGTTACGGCATGTTTAGCAAATTACCGCGTTTTGTTCGACATCCTTCCACTGCCTGAAAAGCTTGCTGTCGCCATAGTTCTCACTGTCTCCATAGTTCTCGCTGTCTCGTCAACATTAAGTAAACGCACAGGTTCGTTGTTGTGTGCGCGTGCCTGAGCGCTTTCTGGTTTGGAGGAGGAGCGAGTGATGCGTTCACAGCGTGTGGGAAGAACTAAACTCACAGTGAATTAAGTACAGCGGCTAAATCTTGCCATGAAAATTTACACTCGATGGTCTCTCAGTGTCTCTCAGGAGCCCTTTGGCTTGTTCCACTATGTTATGGAGCTGGAACAGAGTTAAAAGAAAAAGATTTCAGCTAACTAGATCCGCTATCATCAGACCTCTCAACTTTTAGGGAAAATTAAGAGTGAGATTATGTTCATTTTTTGGGCTGGGGGAGCGGTGGAGAATGGATCCAGTCAACTGCGTCTCATTTTTAACTGACTAGACATGGAAGTGGAGATGTTTTCCTTTGGTTAAAAAGTGAAAGAGGACTGTCAACACCTTACTGTCCAGTTAGTGGGTTAAACAGAAAAACACCAAACTGTTCTAGGATTGTTCCAACATACCAAGACTGCCTGATATGAGGAGAATCACATCTGTTTAATCTCTATTCACAACATTTACCCTCAATATTGCACCTTCTCAAAAAGTAAACGGCTCTGTGATCCATGCCAGATTTCTGAGGAAAATCCAGTTTGCTCTGATTTTGGCTCATGTGCAGAAATTCTGTCTGCTGCAACCAAAACTCCACCTTCCTGAGTCCATTCAGCTGCTTCTTTAACCTTGTAAAATAGATTTTGTTACTAGATAGACACACATGAATGGATCAGATGAAACAGACCCCACATGTACAAATAATCATTGAATAAAGTTATAAAGTAGTTGTAAGTTTCTGTCGGCATTATTACACTCCTTTTTGTAATCAGAATCAGAAATACTTTAATAACTACAGGTTACTACATGGGTTACTACATGCTGGTGCTAAATCTCACTGCAGATAATAGATAATGTAATGGCAATAAAATTAGAACCCTAATTTCTTCCATAGCAGGACTGCTCCTCTGAAATAAAAATATGCTATACAGCTTTTTAAAAAAATCCATGTTGTAATTTCATGTACTCGGGCTAAATGTGTTTGATCTAAACTAAGAAATCTAAAAGAAATGATGCTGTAACTTGATTTGTTTATTAAGCCATGTAGCTTGATATAACCTCAGGTTTTGGACATATACGTTGCTCACAGAGGTCAAATGAACGCTGCAGCTTTTCAAGCTCTGTGTCTCACTGGTTATTAAGTGACTAGAAAAAACACTATTTGGTAACGTCTGGCACCAGCATAATTTATACTTAATGATAGCGGTGAGGAATCATTGAGGTGGGAGGATTTCCCCCGTTGGTGCGCTGTGTGTCATTAATAAAAAGTGAGGAAAAATGCATCTATAAAGAGTGTAAAGGGCTCCTTTAGAGGGAAGAGGAGGAATGAGGGTCTGAGCTGAAGCCCCTTCAGTTACAAGTCCCTTAAAATGACCCTTAAAAGTGGACACCTAAATTACATGTAAGGTAATTATGTGCACCTGAATTCAAGCACAAGGTGACGCATCAACCCCCCAGACTAAGTGGTGTTAACGGAGCTGAGAAAGCGTTCATTTAGAGTGTATTTGATCCTGTCTAAAGACACCAGGCTACAGACTTCAGCTGAGATGCTTTTGCAGCTGTCTAAGAGCTACTTGATTATTTGGTGGAGTTGGATTTCATCATCAACCATGATTGATCATTTAATCATGTTCACCATCAGACTGATTGACTGAAGGTTGTAACTCAGGAAATAATAACTGATTACTGAGTTACTAATTAAATTTTAAATTAAATTTTATCAAGTTGCAGCAAACAGAAACACAGCAAAAGTAAAGCCACCCTCAGCAGCAGCAGCAGCAGCAGCAGCAGCAGCCTGTTGCTCTCCCAGCTCTGTTCTGATCTCAGCAGCACCTTTCACATTGCTATAGCAGACTGCTTACCTGACTCTAGCCATATGGATTTCGCTCCACCTAGCTCCACTTACATACATCTTGGACCTCTCCATAGGAATTGCCTTTTTTGAAGGCTGGGCCTTATCAAAAATCCTTGCATATGATTGGATAAGCCACTTGTCTATCATCTTTATCGACGTGCTATTTCAACCATTCACACCGAAGCTAACCCGTGACGCTGTGATAGCGACGCAGGAAAAAACAAAACTTTTTTTTATGTGTTTGCGACTCTAGTGGCACACGTTTTATTGACAGTGAGCTGACAGGAAGAGGGGGGAAGACAGGCGGCAAAGCGCTGCGGGTCGGAGTCAATCCCGGGCCAACCGCGTCGAGGGCTAAAAGCCTCCTAACATGGTTCGTGTCCGCGGCGGAAAACAAAACTTGCCTAATTCGGTCGGGAGAAGGGAAAACATGGTTTCCTGTGAAAGTATTTTAAATATTTAAATTCAAATGATTCAGTGAATAATCAGCATCAGATACATTAAAGTTCAAAAACTCTTTTATTCACATTTCATTCCTTCAGACGTTTAACATGTGTCGTTGTGGCATATGTGGCACACAGTAACGTAGGAGACACAATGAAAATAAATGAACACTCCCCTCAATATCAACACATTACAACAGTAAAGTGACGTCCGCGCTACTTCCGGGTTACGCCGGTAGGCAAAAGCAGGACTATTCTCGCCAAACACCGTGACAAAACGGGTGAATTAGAGCTTGCTTTTAATTAGTTTATTTTCGAAATTTAAACAATGCCTACGACTTGTTGTGCTCCCTGTTGCACACAGAGGCATTCCAAATCGTTGGATGTACGTTTCTTTCGTTTACCGAAGGACAAAGAAAGACGAAAGAAATTGATAATTTCAATGAAAAAGGACCCAGGCAGACAATCCCAATTGAAAAGCCGGGATGAAAACAATAGCAGTGAACTAACCTATACGACATTGATTAATTTGCGTTATTTTTTTAATCCGTTTTTTTATTAATTAATCGAAATAACGCGTTATTTTGACAGCCCTAATAGTTAGAGATGATTTGGAAGTGAGATGAAGCCAAATCAACCATAGTGTATTTTCACTAGACTCTAGATGATCTTTCTTCATCTTTGTGGTTAAATTAAGCTTTTAACCAAAGCAGAGACACAGCAGCTCTGCAGTAGAACCAAGACCTGAAGAGACTGAAGAGATTATCTGTGTGGGTCAAACAGGACATTGATGTGAAGAGCAGATGTTCATCTGATGATGACATCACTGTTTAGTCATCATCTTTTAGTCTGTTTATCAGTGTTTATTAGTCTGATTTAACTACAACTAATCTGATTCTTTCTCTCATCACAGACTAGTGGGCTGTAGTCTCTCACCGACTGAATGTGAAGTTGTGGCCTCAGCTCTGAAGTCCAACCCCTTCCTGACTGAACTAGAAATAGATCAGATAGATGATGGACTAAGAACCTTTGGAGACTCTGAGATGAAGCGTCTCTGTGAGATCCTGGAGACTCCATTCTGTAAAGTAAAGAAGCTGAGGTTGGTTTTATCTTCACAGCTAATTTAATACTTATTTTAATAATTTTGTTCTGACATTTTTTCTTTACAGACAACATGCTGTCCAAATGTTTTACCTTGTTAATTATTTATTTTCTTCTTTGACATTTTCATTATTGAACATTTCAAACTTAAAATGCTTTGGACTGAAGAACAAAAATTAGGAAAATAAGTCAAATGATGTAAATTATTGATGGAGATGTTTTAATTTGATTTGGGAAATATTTAGATAACAAGATCAGATCATTTATTTGTCACATCTTTACATAAAACATTATTTTTTGTTCCTCCAGAGTAGTGCCAGGATCACATTCATACACATAAACAAGTAAAATAAAATAATAAAATAGCATTATTAAAAAATTAATGTTTGAGAAGAACAAAGACAGAGAATGTAAAATAAATCAAAGCAACGGCACCACCAGGTTGCATGTTCTCCCTGTGCATTCGTGGGTTCTCTCTGGGTACTCCGGCTTCCTCCCACAGTTCTAAAACATAACTGTTAGGTTGACTGGCCTCTCTAAATTCTCCTTAGGTGTGAGTGTGTGTGTGAATGGTTGGTTCTGTCTGTCTGTGTTGTCCTGTGATAGACTGCTTACCTGTCCAGGTGAACCCCGCCTCTCAGCCACTGACAGCTGCAGATAGACAACAGCAGCCCTCAGGACCCCAGCAGGGATAAGCCTGTTGGAAAATGGTTGGATGGACGGCACCAGCAGGTTCCAACAGCTCAACTTTGTCCTGAAGCTGCTGTTCTGTTGGTGCGGGTCAGAGAGGAACCATCCTCTTCAATCTGACAGCTCAATCAAACAGAACCAGAACCAGGAGCCAGCAGTGTGGCTATTAAAACTACACCACAATATTGAAAAGTAAAAAGCTCTACTGCAGCAGACGGTCTCTGGACTCAGCGGTACCGTTCAGCAACAAGCCAACAAGTTTGAGCACCAAGAAGGAAACCAAAGAAAAACTGAAGAATCGTCATTTTCATTAGTCTGCAGACCATTTCTGCCTGGCAGACCATGATCCAGAGGAACATCTGGCTCCAGCTGTTCTCCTTCATCCTCCTCCTCCCAGGATGTGAAAAAGGAGGTGCTGGGAGCCCATCAGCCCGGATGCTCTGTTGGCTCCTCACTTTAAATCGGCGCTGGAGAAGATCCAGAAGAATGCCGAGGAGTCAGAGATGCTTCAGGACCTGGTGAGACCTCTCTCCGGGCCGACATCCCTTGCTGGTCTGCCGGCTGCTTGGAGGACCGTGGCCAGGAGGTCAGGAGTTCAGGCGCTCCACGGCTCCTGGAGACTCCCTCTGCTCCACCATTAGCCTCCTCCATCAGCCTCCTCCTCTTCCAGAGGGGCCTGCATCAGCAGAGGGGACAGAGGAGACAGCCCAACAAGTGACTTCTTGAGGGTAATGTGTGCAATTTTAGAATCTGTAAAACCTTTGGAAATAAAACATGAACCTTCCTCTGAAGACCAAATGCCAGCAGATTCCAGCCTTGCAGTAAAATCGGCCGATCTCACTGCAGCTTCAGCCACATTCTCCACCCACAATGAGCCGGTAGCCTCTAAACCTCCGTTTCAGACGCACCGTTACCTCACCAGTCGTGAGCCGAGTGTCTCTCCCACTCCAGCCGAGACAATCCCTGAGCGGCCTGAGCACAGATAAGCTCCTCTTCCTCACTCTTCACACCGTGGGAACAGAGGAAACTCTCTCTCTGCAGCGGCAGCCAGCTGCTAAACCACGTGTTCCCCACACTGACATCTCTGGAGGAGTTACGTCAGGAGGAGGTGCTCCGTGGGAGCAGCCTGAGCCCAGAGAAGCTCCCTGAACTCAGTCAGAGCCCACCCAGCTCCCTGCTGATGCCTCCTCCTCTCCTCCTTCTCGCTTCCTCCTCTCCTCCTTCTCTCCTCTTCCTTCCTGATCCCTACCTCTCACCTTCGCGTTATCCCTATGCTTCTCCACCTCATTCCACCATTCTCTCCTCGAAGGCTTGATCCGTCCTCCTTCTTTCTCCTTTCCTATCATTCTATATCCTTCCCTTGTCTACTCATCTCATGCTTCTCGCTCCCTACTACTCCTCAAAGCGCTATACTAGTGGTTTCTCCTTACTACTCCGCCGTCCCTCAACTCTTTCTCTCCTCTAATTCCTCATATCTCGCTTCTCTTCTTTCCATTCTCATCCGCTCTTCCTTCGAGAGGCGAGTCGGAGATTCCTCCTTAATCCTGCTCCTCCTTCTCTCCTCTTTCTCTCCTACTTCTTTCCTCCTTCTATTCTCCTTCTTTCCTCCTTCTTTCCTCCCTCTCTCCTCCTTCTCTCCTCCTCCTCTCCTCCTCCTCTCCTTCTTCTCTCCTCCTCCTCTCCTCCTCCTCTAGGAGTGGACGCCTTTGCTCACCCTGAGCCACAGATGCTCCTTTACTCCTTCTTTGCTCACCGGGGCCTATTTCCTCTGGTCATGAGCAATGTTCCACCTAATTTTTCATGTGTCTGAGCAAACACACAGACTCCCTGAGCGATCACTTGACCTTTGTGAACAACATCACATGTGCACTGAGGCTACATGAGGGCTGTCCAACACCTGAGATTATAACAAGCTACATGGTTTACTACAATAAAGTTACAGCAATAATTTCTTCTGAATTACTAGTGTAGATAAAACTGATTAAGCCAGATTACATGAAAAAATATAAAAGTCTTGGATTTTATAGCTGTATAGCATATTTAATGTCAAAGTAGGGCTCCTGCTAAGGAAGAACTGTGAGACATGTACATATTTCACATATCCAGTTTTATTACCATTAAATTATTTACATTTTCTGCAGATTTAGCTCCAGCATGTAGTTCTGTGTGCAGACTCTCCTCTGTCAGTCTGCTCCAGGGCAGCTGTGGCTACAATGTAGCTCACCACCATCAGGGTGTGAATATATGCATGAATGGGTGAATAACTAACCAGTGTAAAACGCTTTGGGATCTTCAGATGATTTATTTAAATATTCTCAGCCGCACATCGTTTTTCTAACACAGCAAGAGAATGCTCTCAGTTCTGAACAATTTATTTGTGCTGCTCTTGGTTTTCATGCCAACAGCAGCTTTTTAATAACATAGGAGACACAGACAATCTTTCAGAGGCAGCTGTATGTCGTGCTGTCAGGAATGTTACTGTTGCACTCAGTTATAGTTTAAAGGTGTTTATAGTCAGAGACTATGAACACCTTTAAACTAGGGTTAGTGTAAGAAGAAGAAGTGTACTTTACTACACAGAGGCAGTCATTGAATGCATCATGAGTCTGGGTCAGAGAGCAGCAGGAGAAGCTGCACAGATCCGGTTCTGCGGCCATAAGTCATCATCTCCATGTTAAGCTGCTTGTATTTGGACTATAAACAGTAATGTGTGCCGTGGTTTGTCCCCATGATAATCCACAGTGAGTAAGTGAGCTTCAGTCCGAGGTAGAAGACACTGAAGTTTCTACTGGAAGCTTGTTGGACTGTGTTTAGCCGCCAGTTTAGCATAGCAACTAGCCGATGCTAACAAGCTGGCTAATGGACTCTAGGCTGCCGTTGGCTAACTCAGCTGGACCTAGGAGCTTGGAGAGTATCGTTACCCAACCGGACAAACAGAGACTTACCCAGAATGCACTCTGAGGACCTCTGGGGACATTGGAGACAAGGACAAGGAGTTTGTGATGGGCAAGGCAAGGTAAATTTATTTATATAGCACAGTTCAGTACAAAGACAATGCAAAGTGCTTTACATGATTAAAATATAGCAAAATAAGACTGAATAAAAGCAAGTAGGAATAACATGTAGATAGAAAATAGAACATGAAAACTAGTGGTGATTCAGTTAACTAGAACAGTTGAAGGTAATCCTAAACAAATGTGTTTTTAATCTTGATTTAAAGGAACTCAGGCTTTCCACACCTTTACAGTTTTCTTGAAGTTTGTTCCAGATAAGTGGAGCATAGGAACTAAATGCTGCTTCTCCGTGTGTGGTTCTGGTTCTAGGTATGCAGAGCAGGCTGGAGCCAGAAGACCTTAATGGTCTGGATGGTTGATACACTGATAACAAGTGTATCAACTATGTATGGGTGTGGACCCCGCAGGTGGCCCAGTATTGGAGTGGGAGCCGTGACTGTGGGAGGCGAGTTTTTTACACTGGAGAGGAGGACTAAACAGAGCAGAGCGTTTCTGTTAGCATTATTATTCATCTGGACCAAGGTTCCTTTTTAGTTTATTATTTGCTCTTTGAGTGAAGCGACCATTGAGTTTGGTCTCCATGTTCACAAGCATAGAAACAGGCCTGCAACGTAGGGTTAGCTTGGGATTTACCGGCTTTAGCTTTAATTGTTAAGCATTTAAGAAAATATTATTGAATATTATTGAACTGGGATCTCAGATTGACACCCTAAGGTTTTTTTGGTGTTGTAGGCAGAGAAGTGCTTGTTACTTGTCTTTATTTAAAGGTCCTAAAGTACATTTATTTTATTCACCTTTTTATTTTCCTAAATAAATGGGGGGGGGGGGGTATTGTTAACACTTTATAACTTGTGTCAAATGGTGATTTAGTCTGTGCCTCATTATTCTGATGTTCAGTGTTTAGTGCTAAAACCTAATACCATGCAAAGATCTGTAGTCCACGTTTGCACTGCAAGTTTAATGGTTCAAATCCCACAGGCTCCTGCCCTGGGTCCCTGAGCAAGACCCTTAGAGCCAGAATGCTCCAGGGTGCCACCCAGTGGCAGCTCACTGCTCCCTGAGAGACAGGTTAAATGCAGAGGACACATTTCATCTTTGGTTTCCAAAGATGTAAAGGAAAATGCAGATGATTATTATTTAGTCCAAAGCTCTGAGCTGCCCTCAGGTCTTCAGGAAGGCTGATCCACAGCTGAGGGCCACAGGTGGAGAAAGTCTCCTCATGGTAGGTTTTAGTTCTCACAATGACCCACCAGACACACAGAGACCCACTGAGAACAACTGACCAGTATGATGGAGAACATCTGAGCCCAGCAGCAGAACATGGGACCAATGTTCAGTGATCAGGGACTGAAGGAGCAGAACTTTAAACAGACGCCATGTTTCCTTAGAGAAAAGCCTCAATGCAGGCTGCCGTTTTAGCTTGAAGATAAATCCAGAACAATGTGAGCTGAAACTCTATTAAATGATCCATGTTTAGAACATTATGGGTCTGAGAACCACTGTTCTAGCAGAACCCTGAGCCAGGCTAGAAGACAGCAGCATTTTAAACAGATGCCAGAGCCATCAGACTTAAATATCCAGCAGCAGCAAGTGATCATGGATGGATTTATGTTCAAGTAGAGTTTATTGTTGGCAGGTAATCTCCAAGCTCTAGTGCCCCCCCCCCCAACCCTAACCCCAGAACATCTTCATCACCAGCCGCCACTGCTGAGAACCACACCTTGAGCTGGACCTTCACACGTCATGATAACATGTTCTGGTTCTGCTGGCTTTAACTCTTTCAATCAGTTCTACTGGATCAAAGATCAGACATCAGTTCATCATGTTTCTGGGACTTTTACATTCAGGGAAATTAATATTCTACATTTTATTATTTATTTGTTCATGTTTTAGTTTTAACCTGCATCCTGGTGGCTTCAGCTCACATCTTTGATTCTTTAATCAGGTTGTGGGGCTGCAGTTTGTCAGAGATCAGCTGTGATTATCTGGTATCAGCGCTGAAGTCCAACCCGTCCCATCTGACAGAACTGGACCTTAGTAACAACATAGACCTGAAAGATACTGGAGTGAAGAAGCTCTGTGGTTTCCTCCAGACTCCCCTCTGCAAACTACAGACACTGAGGTCAGACTCCATGTTTTAGTTCTGATATTTGTGATATGAAAGTTGTGTTGACACTAAACTGCAAACATCTGGCTGATATTCTACTGATCCACACTGAGGATCTTCATGGTAAAGTCTGCTTTCTTCTTCACTGCTTTGCTCCAGTTAAAGTTTCTTTCTTTTTCTAACTTCCTGTCAGGATTTATTCAATAATCAGCAGAAAACATGAAACAATGAGCTGAATTTCAGTTTAGAGTAGCAGGTTTTATCCAGAACTGAGAAAGAGGAAGAGAGAAGAAATAAAATACTGATGTTTCATTTATTTGAAGGTTTTTAATTTCTTTAAACCTTCCTCAGGTCAGTCTTTCTCCATTTTCTACAGGATGATTTTAAAATAATGGAATAAGTGGATATAATTCAGCTGAAAAACAAAGTTCAGATCTTCTATTGTAATACATCTTTGCTGAGTTTGTTCCTGGACTTGGAGCCAGTTTTTAATGTTTTCTCTCTGTGTAACTGAGTCTGAGCCCTGATCTCAGGTCAGTACCGGCCGGCATTCGGACCCCCAGTGTGTATAAATGCCCCTCATGTGAAGCGGGTCAGAGGGGATTCAAGCCAGTTTAGAAGAGTGAATTTCAGCTCCTGGAATCTGTCTGACAGGAAAAAATCTACAATCCCTGATTGATGCTTCAGCACTTTTAGAAGCTCTGCAAGGATTTTACTGACTAAAACACTCAGATACAATTAATTTAGAAAGCTTGCTGACACTAAATGGAGCTTAAATGTGCATACGCCACTTTCCACCAGAAGTTAGGATCTCTAAAAATGAATTTAGGGGAAAATGTGTGGTCCTCATGCCAGCTCTGACCCAGGCGTACGCTCAATTTGGAGACGGGGAAACTGGAGACGCAGATGGTGAAGTGGTGAATTACAGCCAACCTGCATGAGGATTCTTCTCAGACGTTCACTTTCACTCCATATCAGACTTTAATCAGAGATCATCTTGATCAGAAGCATTAAAACCTCAGTATTATTCATTCTGCTGCTGGTGACTCTTAAATCCATCTGGGACATTTCAGATTTACTAAATGCCCATAAGTCATCTTTAATCTTAAATCAAAGTCTGCTAACATCTTCTCTGGGTTTTCTACCTTCACATTCCTCTCTCCAATGATCACCGGGGTGACATGTTCCACAGATTATTTGACGTGGTGAGCAGCAAACACTTTATTGCTGCAAACAGTCAAACATACTCATGCGTAATGCTGCTGGCTGGATGCATTGGCACTGCTGGAAGACCGTGCAGATGGGGAATTGAGGAAACTCGCTTTCAGGGATCAACTATTTCCTGGCCAATAATAAGAACTGGCCAGTATCCTGCTTCTGACTCCCAGCATGCATTGTGCTGTTCCCCACAGGGGAAAGTGGCTCCACCTCCCTCTGAGGAGCTGAAAGGCAGCTCTCCAACCCCCAGAGAGCAGAGAATGAGGCTTTCTACTCACACCCAGGCAGTGCTCACCTTTTTAGGGTTGGGGGGGGGGGGGGGTACCTCTCTCCTCTGAATGTGGATCTGAACCCACAGCCACAGGGGAATTTCAACACAGAGGAAAGCGTGGTTTACTTTTTAACAACTTATTTTAACAACTTCTTAACTCGTTTTAATGTGGGCAACATCTGAGCTATTACCTCTGATTTCCACATTTAATAAACGCCTCTCTGGGAAATTTTCCCAACGTTTCTTTGCTTTTTGTCAATGGCTGCCACGTCACCATGATGAAAAAATGATTAGCTGACACATTTTCTACACATTAACATTCATGAGGTGCTTTGCATCGACTGTTTTTGGTTGAATCTGGGCGTGTAGAGGGCAGAACCTGAGCCAGACCCTGGTACCAAATGTATCGCTACAGCTGGGATCTAGAAAGTAACATGGCTGCTGCTGTGCCTGAGCATGGTTTGATTCATCTGAATATTTTTGCCATACTCCATTTTCTTTTTCTTGGTGTTGACTTTTAGTACGGATTCCACACAAAGTTTCTAAATGAGAGCCAGGACTGTAAAAACTGCTAAACAAGTTTTAACTATTGAAAGTTATCAACAATCAACTGATATTGTTAATTGTTGAAAAGCTGAAGTCAGCAGGTCTTTATTGAAGCAGCAGCTTGTTGTCATTAATATTAATGAGAGTTCTTTAACTGGTTCTGCTGGACTATTAGAACCTGCATCATGGTGGCTTCAGCTCACATCTTTGATTCTTTATTCAGATTGAGGAACTGCAGTTTGTCAAAGATCAGCTGTGATCATCTGGTATCGGCGCTGAAGTCCAGCCCATCCCATCTGATAGGACTGGACCTGAGAGGAAACAAGCTGGAGGAGTCAGATGTTCAGCAGCTGCAGGATCTTGTAAAGAGTCCAGATTACAAACTGGAAACTCTGTAAGTAGATGGTTGGAGTGAGTCCAGCTGCTGTCAGCAGAACTGTTCTGAACCCAGTTGGTACCAAAGCAAAGATCCAGTGTTTCCAATAAAGCTGAAGCTCCTCAGTGGGAGGAGAATGGTTTAAAAGGGGAAATGTATCGATAGTAGAAACAATGATCAGCAACGCTGCTATTGGCTGTTCAGCATGGCCAAAGAACGCCCACAGTTTTTCTCCCAAGCAGAACACAAGCTTTTAATGGATGGTTATGCCGAAATTTGAGTCATTAAGTAAAACGACAGGGAACACCTTAAAATCTGTTAAAGCCAGGAGAGAGGGCTGGCAAAAAATAACAGACAAATTAAATGCATAAGTGCTGTCCATGTTAGATGTTTCTATCACTTTCTACAGTATGAAATTTTGCATTTTAATAATTTCATATTTACTTTGTTCTTTTATGTCAGAAGGCAAGGCAAATTTATTTATATAGCACAATTCAGTACAAAGACAATACAAAGTGCTTTACATGATTAAAATATAGCAAAAAAAAAACAGAAAAGAAGCAAGTAGGAATAAAATGTAGATAGAAAATAGAGCATGAAAAAAACACTAGTGGTGTTTCAGTTAACTAGAACAGTTGAAGGCAATCCTAAACAAATGTGTTTTTAATCTCGATTTAAGGGAACTCAGGCTTTCAGCACTTTTACAGTTTTCTGGAAGTTTTTTCCAGATAAGTGGAGCATAGGAACTAAATGCTGCTTCTCCTTGTTTGGTTCTGGTTCTGGGTATGCAGAGCAGGCTGGAGCCAGAAGACCTTAATGGTCTGGATGGTTGATACACTGATAACAAGTCTGTGATGTATTTAGGTGCTAGGCCATTCAGAGATTTATAAACTAACAGAAGGATTTTAAAGTCTATTCTCTGAGATACAGTGAGCCAGTGAAGGGACTTTAGGACTCGGGTGATGTGCTCTACTTTCTTAGTCTTAGTGAGGATGCGGGCAGCAGCATTCTGGATAAGCTGCACCTGTCTGATCCACTTTTTAGGCAGACCTGTGAAAACACCTTTGCAGTAATCAATTTGACTAAAAATGAATATGGTTTTTCCAGATCCTGCTGAAACATTAGTCCTTTAATCCTAGAAATGTTCTTCAGGTGATAGAAAGCCGACCTTGTAATTGTCTTTAGATGCTTTTGGACTCCAAAATTTGGAGGTTCAGGTCTGAGTCCATCAGTACACCCAGATTTCGGGCCTGATCAGTGGTTTTTAGTTGAAGCGACTGAAGCTGTGTGCTAACTTTTAATCTCTCTTCTATTGGTCCAAATATTATTACTTCTGTTTTGTTTTTATTCAACTGAAGAAAGTTTTGGCACATCCAGGCATTGATTTCTTCTAAACATTTACTTAGTGCCTGAACTGGTTCATAGTCACCTGGTGACATGGTGATGTAAAGCTGTGTGTCGTCTGCATAGTTATGGTAGCTGATGTTGTTGTTTTTTATTACCTGAGCAAGAAGGAGCATGTAGATATTGAATAGGAGGGGACCTAGGATGGACCCTTGGGGAACCCCACATGTGATTTTTGTAATCTCTGATGTAAAGTTACCTACTGATACAAAAAAGTCCCTGTCCTTTAAGTAGGATTTAAACCAGTGGAGAGCTGTACCAGAGAGGCCGACCCAGTTTTCCAGGCGTTCTAACAGGATGGAGTGATTGACAGTATTGAATGCTGCACTGAGGTCCAATAGTACCAGCACTGTGGTTCTTCCACAGTCTGTATTTATATGGATGTTAATAAACACCTTGATAAGGGCGGTCTCTGTCCTGTGGTGAGCACGGAAGCCTGACTGGAAAATATCAAAGTGGCTGGTCACTGTTAAGAAGGTGTTTAATTGTTGAAATACAGCTTTTTCAATCATCTTACTGATAAAGGGGAGGTTTGAGATGGGGCTGTAGTTCTTTTTCAGCAGTGGTTTGATAATTGCTGTTTTTAGTGACTGGGGGAAAACACCTGACTGAAGGGACGTGTTTATTATCTGAGTCAAATCAGACGCGATGACAGGTAAAACCTTCTTAAGGAAAACTGTGGGTAGAACATCAAGGCAGCAGGAGGAGGAACTTAGCTGCTGAATGATCTCCTCTAAGCTTTTGGAGTTTATTTGGCTGAATTGGGACATTTTGTCAGGATAAGTCCCAGTTGGATACAGCTTTGGTTCTAGAGTTGGTATGGATGTACAAACTGATCCTCTAATTTTTAGAATTTTTTCAGTAAAGAAGTTAGCAAATTCATTGCAGGCCCTGGAGTGGAGTTCGGAATCCACTGACACAGGAGGATTTGTAATCTGTCGACTGTGGAAAATAAGACACAAGCATTATTAATGTTTTTCTTGATGATCTCTGAGAAGAAATATTCTCTTGCATTTTTCAATTGTAAGTTATATCTGTAATGTCTCTTTTTATAGATGTCATAGTGAACCTGCAGTCTGTTCTTTCTCCACCTGCATTCAGCTTTTCGACACTCCCTTTTTTCACCTCTAACTGCTGGAGCATTTCTCCACGGAGATTTATTCTTCCCAAAAAAAACTTCACTTTAACTGGAGCAATGCAGTCAATGATGTCTGAGACTTTAGACTGAAAGTTATCTACTAGTTCATCAGCTGAGTTGCAGCTCAAGGTTGAAGTAGCAGAGTAAGCTTGAATGAAGGTTTCCGTGGCATTGTCCTTAAAGGTGCGTTTTCTTATGATGTCCCTTTGGCTAAATGAGTCACTGGTAATTATACATTCAAAGGTAACAGAAAAATGATCAGATAGGGCAACATCAGTTACATTGACATTAGAAATGTTTAGACCTTTAGTGATGATCAAGTCTAAAATATGTCCCTGTTTGTGTGTTGGCTGTTTAACATGTTGAGTTAAACCAAAGTTTCTAAGTGTGTCACACAGTTCTTTTGCACTTCTGTCTTCAGGGTTGTCAACGTGAAAGTTGAAGTCTCCCACAATAATTAAACAGTCATAATCAACATATATCACAGACAGGAGGTCACTAAAATTCTTAAAAAAGTTTGATGTGGACTTAGGAGGCCTGTAAACATTCAGAAACATAGTTCATACCGTGCTCTTTACCTGGAGAGCCAAATGTTCAAAAGAGTCACATTTTCCCAAAAACACCTTTTTACACTTTAGTGAATCATTAAACAATCTTGCCACTCCTCCACCTTTCCTTTGCTGTCTGCTCTCACAAAGGAAATTGTAGTTTGGAGGTGTCGACTCCATCAGTATAGCTGCTTCACTAAATTCATGCAGTTATGTTTCTGTAAAAAACATTACATCAAGATTATTGTCAATATTGAAGTCATTAATTAAAAGGGATTTTCCTGACAGAGATCTAATGTTTAATAAACCCAATTTATATGACTTAGTGGTTGATGATGTCTCTGTGGCAGGTTGCATCTGAGAGTTTATGACTTTTAAGTATGATTAATTATTCCTGTTTGTTTTCCTTTTGCTTTTCTTATTTCTGCCACGTATCATGACAGATATTCCATATTCTCCGTCAAGAGGCCCAGGCTGATGCTGTAAGCGGTCTTGTCTGATAAACCTGCGGCCAGGGCCCGGTGTACATCACAAGGAAGTTATCTGAAGGTCCTCAGGACAGGCATGTTCTGTGATATGTAGAGGAGGAGGAGGATCTGGACCTCTGCGTCCTTTGGAAGATGCTGATTTAGTCACAGAACTGCGGTTTTCAGAATTAATATGTGGAGAGGATGTCAACCGTAGACCAATCTTAAGGACTTTGTTCATGTTAGGAGAAAAATCAAGACAAGGAACCTCTGGGCTTTGTGGAGAACAGGGGGAGGGGGGTGCAGTCTTGATCGGTGTTTGTGGGGATGGAAGTTTTTGGTCCTTTTTTTGAGATCCGGGATGAATCCTCCTGTAATTCTGACGTAGCCTCTCTCTGTGTCATCTTTCTGGCCATCTTTATCTTGGCTTGTTCGGGCTGTCAGAGCCTCCACGGGACCCTCTAGAACATGGGGAAAAGTAAAAGTGAAGTACAATAATATTCTATAAAATGGTAGCCCTTATTTATTATACTTTATTTTAAAAAGGCACTTGTTATGGCAAAATATCCAATATCGGTGTCATTCCTTAGACACTGGAAGTAAAGGACACGTGCAAACTAGGAATTTTAATAAAAAATTCTTTATCTATAAAAAATGAAGTTCTTCCTTTTCCAAGTCATACACAGTTTACATGGTAAAACTGTATTGCTCCGTGTCTAGATAATCCATCCATATTTTTTTCTAATACAATATAAGGCTCGGCAGGAAGTAACCCTTTCAAAGTAAAACTAAACTTCACAATAAAATGGCCTGAACAAATCTTCTTACTAAATATGATAAAAATAAAAAGCAAATGAACATACAAATAACTCAAATAATTTCTATTTATGGGTCTAACACAACTTTTTCCTCTTTAAAAGCCACTGTTAAATGATGTGTTTGTCTGTTTATAACAACCACCAAGAAAAATCTCTCTACAATTACACTGCTGCGCTACGCTAAAGGATCATGTCTATTGCGCAATATGCGATTAATTCGAAAAGCTCTGAAATTATTCTTGCACCTTCCGCAACAGGTTGCAGTCGTAAAAATGGACATGGCTACGGCAGACTTCCCCATCTCCTCCGCTTATAAAGCTGCAATCTAATCCTGTTTACATGAAATAACCCTGCTCGCGAGCAGGTTTGAGCTGGCGCACACGTTACTATGACAAGAAGTCCTGGATGAGTTTCGAAGAATCAAACGATCCAAGATCATGTCAAATTGTCAACAATCAAATCCAGCTAACTGAGTTAGCGACGTACGAAGAACGGGCCCCATGTGAAGATGACTGTTGTGTTCATGTCTCCAGGAAATGCAGCTGGATTCCAGCTGACAGCCTTCCACCATGTCTAGAGACAGTGGTCCTTATTCATCAAGCTGTGGAGCATCAGATCTGATCTCAGACTCTTTGTTCTCTCATTTCAACAGCAAACAGCTGATCAGTTTCATCTTAGTCACAGCTCTGAGATCAGTCTGACTGCAGCCTGTAAATCACTGATTTCACAGCCCATCATTACATTTAGTCACCATGTGGTCTTTCTACAGAGCAGAAGCTCTGCTGAAGTCCACTCAGCACATCTGGACATGTGTCCTTCTCTCACTAGTTTCATCCAGATGTGTTCAGGGACAGCCTCCATGTTTCTTAGTCAGCTGATGTTTTAGGAACAGATGAAATGTTCATGTTCAGCTTCCAGAGGCTGAAACACTCACTGATCTCCTCTGTTGCTCCTTCTTCTCTCTGCAGGAGGTGGAGGCCCTGATGATCTTAGTAGAGGAGAGAAGCTGAGCTGTCCTGATGATCCAGAGGTTGAAGCTGCAGCAGTTTGAGTTTAAAGAGACTCTGACTGGATCCTGATGATGAACTCTGACCTTAGAGATGTTGATCCTGTTTATCTGCTCATGTCCGTCATTTAGTGTCTGATATTGTTTGTCTCTGTGGATCAATGAGGATCAAATGAAAACTAAGCTGCATTTAGTGGCTCCATGGAGTTTTGATCTGAATCTGATGAAACTGCAAAGTTGATCTTTTTTCTCTCTGCTTCATTTTCAGCCTGTAACCCAGAAATCTGAAATAAAGCTAAACCCAAAAGTTTTCAGGCTGCATGTTTGCTTCATTGTGATGCAGTTTTTGGAGGTTTTTCAGCATATTTTAGATGCTTTCTGCAAATGTTTGGGCAGCTCTGGTAATTTTATCTGTTGCTGCAAACAGCTCAGTGAGTAAATGATTGTTTCTTCAATCAGAGGATGAAGCTTTTCTTCATGATTTTACATGAAATCTTTTTATTTCCTTCTTTCTGAAGGTAAAATCTAAAAGTGAGTAAAGATAAAGTTTGATCTGCTCCAGCTTCTCCTTCGGTGAGCATGGAAACACTTTCTGCAGCAGCTCAGAAACTTTCAGATCTTGTTTGGAGGATTTTCTCTGTTCTTCCTGCAGAACGGTTCTGGTTCTGTTGGATCTGAGGCTCATCATGCAGCTCTGCTCTGCTGAGGTCAGAACATAGATTTTAATCCTGTTTAGAGACTGTGGGGGTAAAACCTTCACCTGCAGCTCCTCTTGAAGTCCACTGTGGACGTTGGAGAAGGAAAAGAGATTTTCTCTTTTCATCAGAAATTCAAACATGAACCATTTCCTTTTTTCTCGTTTCCTGGACATTTCAGATGGACCAGAAACAGAAGCTGCTCTACAGAACCTGGATCCTCAGATCGTCTCCCTGTTACATAAATAACTTTAGATCCCGAGAAAGACGACATCTGGCATCCAAGCAGAAAGGCAGAACGATAGAAAATCATTGTAGATGTGTTGAATTTTAAAGTGAAAGTTGGGTTAAAATGAGGAATTATTAAAATGATTCATGCATCAAACAGGGATTACTAGATTTAGTCAGAACTGAGTTTAATAGCAGAAGTTTAACAAGTTATCTGGATCCGTTGGTTCAGTTTCTAGCTTTAAAACATCCATTAGAACCAAAGATCAGCAGGTGGTGTCTCACTTGATTCCCACTAAAAATCCCTGAATGGAAATGAAAAGTTGGACTGTCAGTGTGGTTCAGTCAGAGCAGCTTTAGAGACCATTCCTCTGATGGAAACGTGGGAACCTTAGAGGAAAATTTCTCTGTTT
Source organism: Fundulus heteroclitus (assembly GCF_011125445.2). Taxonomy (NCBI): domain Eukaryota; kingdom Metazoa; phylum Chordata; class Actinopteri; order Cyprinodontiformes; family Fundulidae; genus Fundulus; species Fundulus heteroclitus. The sequence goes on along the minus strand of NW_023397373.1, from coordinate 29,437 downwards.
ATTTGTTTTGAAACATTTGTTCTCTGGATGTTTCCTCTGGTTTCCAGCCTTCATTCTGTCTCCATCAGGATAGGAGACCAGCAGGTGGCGCTGCTGAGCAGCTTCAGCTTTCTATGGAGCCACATTAGCAGAACCTTAAATGGATCCAAACTATTAGGCCAGATCCAGGCAGCCTTCGTGTTCTGTACATGATCTGGGATGAAGAGAAAAGCTAGGAGCACATTGTTAGAAACTGTGGCACAAAGAATGGAATGAATCATTTCTTCATGTGCTGGTATGTACCTAGGATGAAACATCTGCTACAATTTGGCTAAATAGATTTAGTCCCAGCAAATAAAAAATAAGCTGAGCCAGCAGTTTATGTGTGTAAACATGAAATGCCGCTACAGCCGTGGAGAAACCTTTAGGAAGAGCGTCTCTGGATTTCTAATCAACACAATACAGTGAGTTATTAATATGAACAGAAATATTGAGTCAAACATTCAGGAAGATGCTCATATGCATCTGTGAGAAAAGTTCCCACGCAGCGTCGTCTATAAAATGCAGATGAATGTTTTTGTCCAGACATCTTTTCAGCAGCTCAGTGATGACACATTCTGGATCTGCAAGCCTGTTTCAAGAAGAAAAAACTAATAAATATGAAAATAACAGAGAATTCAGCATTTCTGGAATTCAGCATTTCTGGATAGCATCTGAGGGTTTTCCATCTTTAACCACAGCTAATGACTTCTGCTCAGATTAATGAACACACCTTTCTCCACTAGTTCAACAACATTAAAGGTACTTCATGGCAGCAGCAGCTCCAGATCCAGCAGCAGCTCCAGAACCCGAAAAGGTTGGGTCGATTCAAGAGCAGCGATGGACAATGATGCCAGCAACGTCTTCTATACGTTGTTAAACAGTGATAGAAGTGTGTTAGCAGTTGTTTAGCTGCTCTTATGCTAGGTGAAAGATTGCTAATGAAAAGGCTCCATCCATGTTTAGCTGGACTCTAATCTTTCTTTCTTTCTACGCTGAGCTAAAACATTCAGTCCTGGTTCTATGGGGATCATTTTCTCCCAGAAATCATCTGCAAGTGTTCAGCAAATGTTGCCACAGTCAGCTTGACTTTCTCCCAGCTTGGAGTCCCAGAAAAGATTGATTTCATGTGTGATTTCTGGGAATCTTCTGCTGATGTTTGTGCTGAAAGCCAAAGTGGAAGAAGATCCCAGTCAGAGCTGCAGGTCCAGTAAAGTTCTGCTCAGCAGACTGGTCAGCAGCTCAGCTCAGTCTGCTGAGGATCTGGAGATGTTGAGGCTCTCAGCAGCTTTAGGTGAGTCTGATTCCAGGAGATCTCCTCTCCAAAGTGTCTCCAAGTGTCCTGTCCTCCTGAGATGTTTCAGAGCAGCATCCTAACAGCACAGCTGAGGAAACGTGTTGCTTGGAGATGTTCAGCAAGGAAGCAGAGCCTGTGTGGAGGTGACTGCTGCTGCTGCTCTCACTTCTTCTTCTTCTTCTTCTTCTTCTTCTTCTTCTTCTTCTTCTTCTTCTTCTTCTTCATCCACCTTGATGCTGCCAAGCCTCCTGTGGAGCTTGTGGCCCAGAAAGCAAAGCAACATGTTGGTTTTGCTGAATCTCCTCCAGCTGCAGCAGTTTTCCACCTTAAAGCTGCTTCAGGCCAGATGTGAGGGAAAGAGGAGCTGAAGAGTTCAGCAGATGTTAAAGCTTCATGTCTCCCAGCTCAGCTTCAGGCTGCTCTTCATGTGTCCCTGCAGGTGGCGCTGCTGCTCTCCCTCTGTGGGCCATGCAGCAGCGCCACCTGCTGTCCACACCAACTAACTGCAGCCAGCAATCCTTCCTGTCTGCATCTGCCTCTTCAGTTTGGCTTTAAAGCATCATGTGTGTTGCTGCTCTGCTGGAATCAGACAGGAATCATGGTGGAACGTTCACATCTCTGCAGGAAGCAACTAAAAGATCATCTGAACTGAACGCAGGCAGAAAAAGAAAAAGATGGAAAAGCTGCAAAGATTCAGCAACTTGGCCATCAGGATTTCCCTGCTGGGACCTAGCTGACCTTTGACCTCCCAGAGCCCAGCATGACTGTGACTATTTAAAGGAGCAAATCAATCATGTGTTGCTCAGATAGAAAAGTTTAAAAAGTTTGTGTGCTGACAGCCTGACAAAAGTCTTCAATCCCTCCTGATTGTGTTTAGTCTGAGAGAGAGAGCCAAGGCTGAGGAGCACAGAGAGCGCTAGGCAGAAAGGAAAGCTGCAGGCTTCAGTCGGGGAGTGGCTCTTGAAGGCTGCCTCTAGTCAGCCACATCTAGAAGAGAACATTTCTCTGTCTGCTTAGAGCACATTGAACATCTTCCACAGACTGCTGCTGTTCTCCCTGCAAGGATCCAAGAAATGCTGAGTCATCAAGACCAGCCATCTCCTCCTCCTTCATTCACAATAGTCCTTGATTTCCATCAACATGTCCATAAAGTCACGTCTTGACCTTCAAACGTCCTTCATCCTCTGAGCTGGGAGCAAGCAGAGCTAAGCTTCTGGTCTGAGCATCAAGTGTTGGAGGACAGAAAGCTGCTAAAAGCAGCAAAGTTCCAGCAGAAAATAAAGCCCCCATAGTGAGAAAGTTTCCTTTAGAGCTGCTCTCCACAAGCTGCTGAAGCCAAAGTGTCTGCAGATATTTAGCAGCTAGAAGCTGCAGCCGTAGAACAGGATCCTAAAGAAGCACTTTGCAGATTTTCCTGCTTTCATTTCTAATCATCAGAGGATGGAACAAGTGGCTGCTTTGCCTCTTTTTTCAGGCCTTTTTCCCTCTGCAAGGTGTGCAGCTGCAAAGTTAGTGAGAAGTGCTTTTCTAACTATTGCAGAGTCTGTTTTCTCTTCTGCTGGGGAGTCCAGAGTGCAGCGTGTGAGCAGCAGAAGCAGAAGCTTCCCCTCGTCTCTCATGGTGGCGCATTAATGCACATGAGCAGCAAGAGTGGAAAAAAGTGGATGAAAACTCTTCTTTCTCCCAGAATGCCGTCTACAAAGTAGCTAAAAGTAGCTGAGCTCCTGCTTCTGCTTCTGCTTTGATTCTGATGGCTTGTGGAGCCCTTCAAAGCTAAACATGATATCTGGCTTTAAAGTTCATGGCTTGAGATGGAAAATTGTGGCTGTGCTGCTCTGCTGGCCACCCGGACTCCTGCTGCTGCTGCTCTTTTCTTCTTTTCACTTTCTTTGAGGCCTTTTTGCAGCTGCTCTTCTGCACTCATTGTCTTTGTGTGTTTTTGCTCCACTACGGCTTTCTGGGAACAAAGACTGATTCTTCAAACTTCTGCATGCGGCTCCAACTTTTCCACATGCAGAAGGTGACTTTCTACTTCTTGCAGAGATCACTTCTGTCCCTTGGCCCTGCAGAGCTGCCTGAAGCGCTGGAAGGACAATCATCAGGACGGCTTGGACCAAGGACAGGTAGAAGGGGAGGAGTACAGAAGCCCAGAGGTAACACCCCCCCCCCCCCCCCCCCCCACCATGTAGGTCAGGTTCAGCGCTGAGGAGCAAATCTTGTCCCTGGGTCCAGAAAAGAGCCAAAGTTGTGCTTTCAGTGCAGCATTTGCAGCGTTCTCAGTCAAGATGTGAGTCCAGACTCAGCGCACATCTGATCCTTGTTCAGCTTTGCAGATGAAAAAGTTAAAGGCCAAGCCAGCAGCAGCACAGAAGTCACTGCTAGAAAGTGGCTTCTAGTCACCAAGCCGCAGTGGGCTTCCTGAGCCCACCTGCTCCAGGGTGCCACTCCTCCAGAAGCGCCTGGAAGCCAAAAGTCTTTAAAGGAAACTCTGCTAGGACTGTAAACTTGTAAAGTGCAGTAGTGGCCCATTGTCTGCTCCTGAAGCTTCTGCTTTAATGAGCCAAACATGGAGCACCCTACCTTGATCCACAACACAAGCATGGCTGCTGCTTCTTCTCTGGCTTCTGCTGCTTTCTGCTGGGCTCTGATGACTGCAGCTCTGTCATGTCCTCACAGTCTGATCTCTAAATGATCAACAATGACAAGCGCTCGGCTCTTTGGCCAAATCTCCATCTGGCTTCATGTTGAGCTGCTGGAAGTGGGCTAGAAAAGCTGAAGGATGGAAACATTTCTCAGAGCCTCCCTCCATGTTGCTTTGCTGGCCATTCTACAAGCTGCCAGCTTGCAGCTTCCTCTGACTCCCAGCAGCAGAGATTTCTAGTTGCTGCATTAAAGATGGACTTTTCTCTGACATTAGGGCTGCTAGAGCTGCAGCTCTTCTCTTCCTAAAATACAGCAGCAAATTCTGCTGCTAGCAAAGTTTTCACAGCCTCAAAGCTGAGCACATTCATTTTCTCTGGCTTTTCATCCACACATCAGCTGCTCAACATCCATCAGCTGCTGCAGAGTCCTGCTAGCAAACTGACTTCCACTACAGGCCCCTACAGGCTAAAGTATTCACACCCCATTAAAGTCCTTTTAGCAGCTGACCACCACAAACTCTGCTGATTTTACTGCCATTTGATTTGGCAGATCAACACAAAGCAGCACATCCAGGCTCATTAGTGGAAACTTTTCCCCCTGAATAACTCCATCTAATAAAAGTGAAGATGAAATGTTGCAGATTTCTTTGAAGACTCATTAGTTTGAAACAGTCCAAGAAGAAAAACTTCAATTTTCTCCATTGCTGCATCAGAGCAAATGTTCTTCAGCTTTAACAGCTTTGAATCAACTTTAAAGCTGAAAACTAAAGAGATCACCAAGAAGTTAGTTGATGTGTTTGTGGACTGAAAGCCAGCAGATCAGATTCCTCCTGTAAAGCCTTTAGAACGGCAGCAGAAAGAGATTCTCCAAAACTTTCCCACGTAGAAACAAACAACTAGTTTCCTTTTGCTCCACTTCACCATGATGAGCTACTTTGTCTCCATGTGTCTCCTAAAATGACCAGAAAAGCCACTAAGGCCACGGTTAGGGCTGCAGTTAGATGTGGGGGAGCATCAGGGAGAAAAGGCTCAGAAGGTCATAAATTAGGCTCAGAAATGATGGATTTGATCTGGGCCACATTTTGAATCCATCAAGCTGTCAATTCAAAGTTGACAGAAAGGACTTGCTGTATTTTGTTGCCTCCAGGTTAGGGATGAGTCTCTGCCTCCAGCCAAGGAGTTCATATGATCTTTGGTGTCTTGTTCCTGTGTGATGGCAGCATGGAGCAGGATGAAGGGCAGACAGCTGGAGGCTTCATCCGCACTAATCAGAATCATCTGCTTTACTGACAACCTTTGAGCAACAAAGCAGCAATCTGACTTTGCTTCCACTTTGCTCTCAGTCTTCAGACGTTTTCCACAGAAATCTAAAGAATTTGGTGGATTTCTTCTAGTTTTTGTCACATGGAAACTTTTCAGATCATCAAATGAATTTTAATGTCAGACAAACAGAACCTGAGTAGATCCAGAAAGTTGTTTTAAAGTCATTCTTGTATTTCTTCTGCTTCAAGCCTTGGCGGCAGCAGCTGCCATCAAGTGGTTCTGATAACTGCTAATCAGTCTTTTCCATCAGCTGGACCAGTTTGGACCCGCTCTGCTTTGCAGAACTTTTTCATTCAGACACATTGGAGGCTTTTCCAGCATGAACAGCCTGTTTAAGGTCAGGCCACAGCATCTCAGTCAGCTTTAGCTCCAGACTTTGACTAGGCCACTCCACAACCTTCATCCCTGGCTTTGCTGCTGAGCTTTGGATCATTGTCCTGCCGCAGAACCTCAGTCAGCTTGAGTCTAAGGTCCAGAACTGCTTGCAGGACTTTCTTCTCCAGGATTTTCTGTCACAGAGCAGAATTCATGCTTCCTTCAGTTCTAGCAAGTCCTCCAGGTCCAGAAGAAGCAGAAGCAGCCAGACCATCACACTGCCACCACCGTGTTTGACTGTAGGCCTGATGTTGTGCTTCTGAAACGCTGTCCTAGTTCTTCAGCAGATGGAACGGACCCACACCTTCCAGAAAGGTCCAGTTTGTCTCATCAGTCCCAGAATATTTCCCCAAAAGTCTTGATGATCATCAAGATGTTTTTGGCTCTTTGGCTTCTTGTGGCTCAGCAGTGGTTCTGGTCTTGGACCTCTCCCATGGAGGCCATTTTCAACTCTAATTGTTGAATGCTGACCTCTGACCTTAACTGAGGCAGTGAGTCCTGCAGAGCTTCACATGTTGTTCTGCTTCCTCTGGGACCTCCTGGATGAGTCCTTGTTAAATCTCTCAGTCATTTAGATGGGACTCACATTTTTATGCTAGATGTGCTCCGTTCCACCGCCTCCTTTTTTACCTCGGCTTTTTTCACTTCATTCCACTATTCAGTTTACAGCATTTTAGGATTCTACATTTCAGACTAAAGACAGCTGCCCACATGGACAATTGGCATTTTCTGTCTCACTTTCATGTGGCAAACCTTTATAAATGTGCTAAAATTGAAGCTTTTGGCCTCTTTTAATGTTTGGTGTTAAAATGACTGCTATGCTGGTTAAGGCTAGTGTCTGGTGTTCTGGATTAAACCATTGCCTTTCTCCTTGATCTGACTTTCTAGCTTTATTCATGTGGATCTGTCTGCTGATTTCTCCATGGATGTCTAGTTTTTACAGGAACCAACAATCTACTAATCTGCTCAGCTGCTCAGTGCAACTGGAACTGACTCCTTTTTTCTCTTCTCTCTGACTTTAGAGCCAAAAGTGCAGATCAGTGTCTCTCCCAGCTTCACCTGCTGCTTCCTGTCAGACAGGAAGTCTGTGATCCACCTGCAGGTGGAGTCAGGCACATTCAGTAGGGAGAGCTTCTCCTGAAGCAGAGCTGGGATGATGGTGTCTGCAGCCTGTGCACAAAATAAACCAGTTAATTTTTTACCTTAAGTGGAGGTCAGCGTGGTTCTGGCCAGCCAGGCCACTGATGGACCGAGCTGCAGGACTACAGGGTAGCAAACACTCCCTACATGGTACCATCTCAGACCTGCTATGGTAGATTGGACAGTTCCAGATTTAGTAAGGCTATGAAAAAGACAGCCTGACCTTTTACTGATGCCAAGTTTGAATCCTGTTTGTATTAACAACAGAACATCTTCCTAACAATGTCAATGGAAAAGGAGCAGATGGTGCTGGGGGAGCCTTAAAAAGAGCAGCTGACTAGATGGTGGCAAAAGGCCGTGACATCCCAGATGCAGAAGAGTTATTCAGGACCTTGTCTGAAGCAAACACAAGAGTTAAACTCTTCTTTGTGAAAAGATGTTGAAGAAGCAATGGAGAAATGCCAAAGATACCGGCTGTTCCTGGAACCATGAGAATCCACCAGGTCATTACTCTGGCTCCAGGAGAACTGATGCTTCTGGATGCAAGTTGCATGAGTTCAACACGTCAGCAGTTTATCTGCAAGTGCTTCAACAGCCAGTGTTTCAGTTTCAGACAGAAGATGGAAATGGCTGCATCACAGCCAGCTGCTGAGGGAAATACAGGAAAACAAAGCAGTGGGAAAGTTCAGAGCTGATTGGTAAATGGTGTATTCTCAGATATGATGATGATTTGTATCCAGGTATCATTCTAAACATACAAGAGACACATGTCCAGGTCAAATGTATGCATGGTATTGGGTCAAAGCGGTTCTTCTGGCCATATCAGGATGATCTTCACTGGTACCTGTTTGATGAAGTCCTTGAACTTATTCCACCCCACAAACATTACAAAGTGCCATGTGGAAGTCTTTAAAGAGGTGTGGAACCCACTCACAATATAAACTTAATGAAACAAAAGGCACATTCATGCATATATACAGACACACACACACACTGATAGAAGAACACATGCAAAATCACTTTAACATGGACACAAACACAAACACTGATACAGACACATTAAAATCCTTCACTGTCTGATCATTGTTGTTATTAATATTAATATATCAAATTACAAGTGTAACTATGTTAGGAATTAGGAAGAGGTTACTTTTAGCACATCTCCCATGAGACTTTGTTATACCCACACACAGTTCACATTATGTTGCATTTAATCATTTCACTTAATGTTTTACTGTTGGTAATATGCTGTTTTTTTTACTTTAGCGTAATAAAGCTCAAATCAACAGCAATTTATATTTGGTGTCCTTGCTATGGTTCCAAATTAAATACAGTATAATGCCAACGGAAAGTGCTGTACATTGAAGTAAATATGTAAAATTATATTTGTCCCTTTAACCCCGTTACCATCTTCAACCCTGTTATGCTGGTCTCAACCTCGTCACGCCTACAATTTCATTAAAAGAATAAATTTAAATGTTTAAAAAATTATTTAATGTCTGTTGACTTTTATCTAAGATATTAAGAGCTATCATATAAAATTTATTTTGATTACAATTCTTAGGTTAAAAACATTTTTAATGAAAAATGACAAGAGTGCTTCCTCCGATTAGTCACATTTTAGGACATAAGAGGACACAAATGTGTGATTTTATGTCATCTTTCAGTTTAAAATTATTGAATTAGTATGGGGGACATTTTATCTATGTGAAAATGTTGATTTCTATCCCACTTTATTTTATAATAATATTCAGAGAGCCTTCAAAGTTTCTATAACGGGTTTGAGGAATTAGGGTGCCAACATCTTGAAATAATGATCAAAACCAAAAAGAAACTAATGCCTGAGATGAAAGAAAGTTTTTTTTTCCTGAAAGTTAAACATCTCCCTAATGTAATAAGATATACATAGAAACAATACTTTTGGGTACAAAACGTGAAAATATCAGTGTCCAATTTTACCCATTCTAATATAATGACTCAAAAACAATACAAAAATAAGCAAAATTATTTATTTTATCAGATATTAAGAAGAAAAATATTTAAATTAAAGCAAAGAGGCAACCTTGACATAATTATCTTTCGTTTTACAAACAAGTTGACAAATCCTGAGAATCCGCCTCTGGCATCCTGGTGCTGTTTGCAGGATGACCGCACCAAGATGGCGGCCATGTTTTTGCGCCTCTTTCCCAACGCGCAGCCACGTTGATGTCTTTCGGGTTCTTTGTCCTTGTGTTGCTGTGAGGCCAGAAGCGGGAGTGTTGGTGAGGCTGAAAGAGAGCAGCAGCTGCTGCAGGTGATGAAGTCTAGAAAGAAGTCCAGCAGCTGGAGGCACAGCGGAGAAACTGGAGGGAAGCAGGAGCTCAAAGAGCGGCAGGACGCAGCAGAGGAGACACCAATGATGGGGGATGTTTTCCAGCCCAGAGTTCTGCTGCACCCATCAGGTTTGGAGATTTCCTTCTTCATGCTAACTGTGTGGATGGAGCTAAAGTTTAGGAGCCGTTTTCAGCAGCTGATGGATTCCTCCTCTTCATCAGAACTCGTTGCAGGGTTTCCCCCAGAAAACTGGCTAAGCCTGCAGCTCTGCTTAGGAGGTGCTAATGCTAGCTTAGCATGTAGCATAGAGGTGCTAATGCTAGCTTAGCATGTAGCATAGAGGTGCTAATGCTAGCTTAGCATGTAGCACATGAGGTGCTAATGCTAGCTTAGCATGTAGCACATGAGGAACTAATGCTATCTTAGCATGTGGCACATGAGGCAAGGCAAATTTATTTGTATAGCACAATTCAGTACAGAGACAATGCAAAGTGCTTTACATAATTTAAAATATAGGAAAATAAAACAGAATAAAGCAAGTAGGAATAAAATGTAGCAACAAAATAGAACATTAAGAACAGTTGGACTAAAAAAGTTGAACTAGTAATGTTTCAGTAGAACTATTTAACTAGAGCAGTTGGAGGCAGTCCTAAACAAATGTGTTTTTAATCTTGTTTTAAAGGAACTCAGGCTTTCGGCACAAGCATGGTGCCAACACCATTAAGATAATAGTTAATTATTCAAGCTTTGCTTTGTATTTGAACCAAGTTTACAGTTTTCAGAACTGATGCACTCAATCTCTCCATATAAAAGTCCATGCCTCTGTAATGCAAATAAATGTATCTTCACTAGACAAGACATAGCTATCATTAGTGTTTTGTCTGATAAATTATTTCATCTACATTTATGTTCACAACATACACACAGTCTGCCAGGAAGAGCCCAAACCCAGACCAGAAGACTTTTTACTATCTTAGACAATGATAAAAATAATGTTAAAAAATTGCCCAAATAATGGTCAGCATTCCACCTTGAAGGGAGATGAGATCTCTCTCTCTCTATCTCTCTTATTGATTTAAAGCTTATCGATTTAAAAAAATGCATATTGATCGATATCGATAATTATTGAAAATATTTAAAACCCTATTTTATGTGCAGCTCTGCCTGGACATTTTATGATATTGCTAAATGATTTAATTTAAATAAAGAACACAAACACATAATTCCAAATAAATCTTTATTTAACGCGGATCAAGAGTGGCGAGTAGTTGTTTGAAGCCAGGTTTTTCAGCTGCAGAGAACAGCAGACATATCCATCACTATGAAGTATGTTACTGCATGTGTGATGTCCTTATGCCGCTTGGACGCTTTGACATTTTATCACAAAGAAGGGAGCTAAGTTTAGCTGCACCGCGCGTTTCCAGCCAGAACGCGCCGTGACGTAAAAAACTCGCCTAAAATACGGGTTGGAACTGCGCGTTATTGTACGGACGATAATGGCCTAATCGGCTTGCCATAGGTTTGAGAGAGCGGAGCTTTGTGACGGCGTGCCGACTGTAGCAAGGAAGGAAAACTGTCTATCAAAGTTTTATCGACCCTATTTTTTCCTATTGTGCCACACGTCTATCGATCAATATATATTATTGGATTATCGTCCAGCCCTAATAAATATATATATATATATTAGGGCTGGGCAAGTTAACGCGTTAATTTCGCGTTAACTCATTAGACTATTAACGGCGATATTTTCTTTAACGCGCGTTAACGCATGTTGCTCACATGCTTTTATTTTGTGAAGGTCTGTTGCTGCGGTGTAGGGGTTTGAATCAGAACAGTAGGTGGCGATAATGCGCCAATAACCTCGCTGTCAGCCAAGCCTCGGATTCAGAGTAAGAAAGGTGCTGGCTGGAAAAAAACAAAGCCGACATGCGGAAGGCGGTGTTTCCCGCAGGAATAGCGTACCGCGCACGTGACGTCACCGTCTCAAGAGCAACGCCCATTTTGCCGCTAAGGTAGGGCATACAGGTAGAGAACGCCCGTAGCAACCAGCTATTACACGCGCAACAGAACCAGCGATATGACCGACTTTACAGCCGTTAAACTTTCCCAAGACGATGTCCCGGGCGCACGGTTTACTGGCCGCACTGTCGAAGAACACACCAACCTTCAGCTCAAACGATGGCTTGAGTGTCGAGGGCTTAAAAAAACGGAAAATGGGCCGAGTTGATCGAACGGTAAGCTTTGTTTTGTTTTTTTCCTGCGCGGCGATCATGGCGTCCGTCCAGGGATCGGTATATGTTTAATGTTTGTCTTATTTGAAATGTTTTTGAGTAAGCTAAAACATTTCAAATAACCTGGTAGCAGGGTATCATGTTAGCGCCTGCTACCATGATAGCCTATATGCTATCATGGTAGCAGGCGCTTCATTATTAACATGTCGGCCACAAAAATACTCTTACCTGTTCACTACTTGATGTCGCTGGAATTGGGTCAGGATGTTTTTCGGTTGTGCCCTTTCCTCCAACAAAATGCTTGCTACATATGTAGGTGAATTTGGTAACTTTTTCCGGGTTGAACTGTTGTGTAGGCTGACCGCACCGGTGTACCCAGCGCACACATTTCTCCTTGGCAGTCTTGAAGAAAACATCCTTCATATGCGGCCGATCAGCGTACCTCGAGTCGCTGTTGCCCGTTCCATAGCAACAATGTTTAAAAACCATGGTTTTAGATTTGGAAAAAGCAGTCATATACCGAGTAAAACCAAGGGTAACGCACGTCTCTTTTACAGCGAAACAGCGGCGGACTATGCAAGCTTGCCCTACTGCGTACCACGTGATGTGACGTTACGTTTCTAAAAATAGCTCGCTCGCGGTATGCTATTTGCTTAGGCGAGGCGGTGAGTTGGCGAACGGAACAAGTTTTGTGCGGAGCGGAGCGGGGGGGTCTGCATCGACGCCGTCGGTGAAGTCGCTTCGCGTTTCAAAGTATCCATGTGTTTTTGCCTGTTTTTCCCTGCCATTCACTATATGCACGCGAGAAAGCAACAACAAAAAACCGCGTGTCAACGTCAAATAAACGCAAGCAACGCAAGCATATCGAGTTAGCAAGCATTTCGGTTTAAAGTTCTTCCAGCATGGAATATGACAGAAACAAGTTAGTTGTAACCACTGCCAAGTTAAACTTTGGTATTGAACATAAAATGGTAATGCTGCTCCCTGCTGTTACCTCAGAAATTGCCTGTTTTTGTTAGATTTTTTCCCCATAAAGAGAATTCCCTGTCAGTGGCAATAAGCTTTAATTTATTATTATTGCTATTTTTTGTTTTACATGTTTAGGTTGAGCTTTACACTAAATATGTGTTACTGATAAGTGCTACAAATGTTACAACACTTTTGTTCATATGGCAGCAGAACATTAAAATAAAAGTGCTCTTTACACTACTTTTGAATTCATTCTTGGAGTTTGTAAATACAATGTGATTAATCGCGATTATTCAGGGCGATTAATCGCGATTAAATATTTTAATCGTTGCCCAGCCCTAATATATATATATATATATATATATATATATATATATATATATATATATATATATATATATATATAGTTGGTACAAACTTATTGAGCAAACACTTTATTTGCCCCAGGCTGAACAGTGGATCTGTGACTACTCCTACAGTGCTGCAAGACAAAAAAAAAACTCAATAAAATGTCCAAATAACAGGTTTCTGCTAACATGGCTTCTTTTTAACATGTTTGGGCTGGAAAAGTAGTTTTGGGTGGGTTAACATTGTCACATCATTTGGTGAGTTTTAAGAAGGAATTAATCAGAAAATTATATCAAAACACTGTGTTGTGGCAGAATAGTCAGAACATTTACATTTAAATTAAAGGACCTCTCCTTATACTCATCTTATTACAGTATTTTTCGGACAAGGAAGAAAACTTTATTCATCATCCTTATAATTCTTAATTGTTTGTATCTGGCCACTGTGTAATACGGGGATTACCTGACTCCGCCAGATAGATTTGCTCCGCATATCCATCTGGAAACCTTCCGTTGAAGTAATTTTGGGAAGGGGCGAAAATACTGGTTAGCTGATTGGCCTATGTTGGTGATAGACGGGCCAAATAAACCAATCAGATTCGTCGTCGCTCTGTTACGACCACAAGCCAAGCTACTCTTGCTGCTGCAGGTAAAGGCTCGTTAGCTCAGCAAAGAAATACTCTGTAATTCCGATAAAACTTGCTCGATAGCCACGCTAACGCTAGTTTCGTCAGCTGAAGCCGCCATGTTCTTTAGACTGAACTGTCGCTCCTCGTTGCGTCACACCTCAACCCGCCTCAAAGCCAACGCTGATTGGACGATCGTTTGGTGAACGGCTCCAAATTTTCTTCAACGGAGGGTAGCCAGACTGATCTGCGAGTGAAACCTTGAAAGCTCGCGAGATCAGGATGGTCTCACGAGGCTAATACGGGGATGGAGTAGTCAGGGTGATGAACTGTGTTGATGCCAGACAGGAAGCTTTTGGTCATTTGATCAGTTTCAGTCTCATCTGTTGACATTGTTGTAACATTGTAAAGATCTAGTTGTTGATAAAGCATGTAATGTGTTTCAGTGCTGGCTGCAGATGTTAAAGAAGAGGCTCCTGAAGAACAGAGTCCTGAGGGGGAGCAGCAGGAGTCAGAGCTCCTCCACATAAAGGAGGAACAGGAGGAAGCCGGGGCCCGTCAGGAAGGAGAGCAGCTCCTTGTGAAGGAGGAGACTGATAGCAGCTTTCCATTAACTGCTGCTCCTATCAACAGTAAGGATTGCTTTACTTTGTTTCTGTGTCCTGTGTTGTAGCCAGTGACGTGCGGTCAGGGGAGGCAGGTGAGGCAGTGCCTCACCAGCCATCATGGAAAGAAAGAAAATATATAATCATAAAGTAATTTAAATATTCATCCGGTGGTTTGTACTAAAAAATACTTATTTTTCATGTAGCTTCACCAATTTCGATTTTTATTTGTTCAAAATCGCTGAATTTTCTTATTTTCCCATTCAAATGCTTGGAAGCGATGCCGGTGAGGCAGCAGCGAGCTCTGCCTCACCTTGGATTGCGCAACCCCTGGCTCTGCGCTGGCTGCTAAGCGGAGAGAGCGTGTTGCTGTACGGCGTCAATAAAATGGTTTAAACAAATTTAATATGTGAACTTATTTCCAATAATTTAGCTTATGTATATAATGTACAGTGCTTTTTGTCACCAACTGTGTTTGTGTAACGTGTTTCGTGTAATGAGCGATTATAAACGGCAGAGAACAGGTTCGAGGTGAGGCAGGCAGTTCTCTTGCCTCATGGCAGGGGGCGCTCAAGATCCCAGACGTTCGTCTTGTTCACTCCTCAACTGCCGAGTAAGTGACAGCGAGCTAGGCTAAACGATTCGGGAAGCAAGTCAAGTGCAGCGATAGATTATAATAGAGATACAGATAGTGATTTTCTCTCTTGCATTCATCCCTCAAAAACGGTGAGGGATGAATGCAAATCTCCTGGACAGCTTCTTAACTTTTTGGCCGAGAAGGATCTTGTTGTAACTGTTCCTGAGGCGACAAAGTTGCTCCAGCTCGTGCTCACGGTGCCAGCTACTACAGCGTCAGTGGAGCGGTCATTCTCAGCCCTGAAGAGACTGAAAACATACAGCAGGAACAGGACGGATCAAGGAAGGCTTTCTTCCCTGGCAGTGATCTCCATTGAGACAGAGAGACTTTTAAAACTGAAGGAAGATAAGGAGGACTTCTATCGCAAAGTGACGGATGTTTTTGTGCAGAAGGAGCGATGCGTGGACTTCATTTATAAGTAAAGGTAAGACAGTAATAACATTTATTTTGTTTTGTTTTTAAGGAAATGTGTGTTTTGTGAGCTACAGTTTGTATGTGTAAGGATGCAGAAGTGAAACATAACCTGTAAACTGCTGTCAATCTATGCATCTATTTGCAAATCTGATTCTGATGACGTCAGTGCCTCACCAGCTATGAACCCTACCGCACGTCACTGGTTGTAGCTAAAGGCCAAAACTCTCTGGATTCACCAGCTTCCTATCAGACAAAATCCACCTCCCTCCACATGAGGTGTGCAGATTTTGTTTAAGAAAGTAAAGATGTCACCAGGGCGGGTTGGGGTTGAAGTGTTGTAATTCAGCCCAGTAGCCCGGTTAGGAAAGGGCTTTTATCTGATCGCATAACCGGTGCATGTGGAATTACAAACTTGACATAAACACTTGCAGTATAAAAACAAAATAAAATCAAGAGTTAAAACGGTGTGTATTAAATGGTATAAGATTTAGTTTTAGTTTCTAATAGTTTAAACTTTAAATTTACTTATTTCTGACTCTTTAAATTTGGCACTGACTGCAGTTTTGGTTTTTAACACAACTGATTTCGTCACGATTCTGTGGAAAAAGAGTCCGCCAATGTGAAATAATTATTGATCTATAATGGCATTAGATTCGCTAGGATTTTTATTAATTTCTGTGGCGTTTTATCTATTAATTTATTTTGAGGGGGAGAGGGGTTAACATCTAATTTGCATATTTGTTCATACATTTTTTTTAAAGGAGAAGTGCGGTCAAAATCAGAATTCAAACTGCTGAAAGTACTTTAAATATAAAATTATTACACACTGTTCACTAAATGATAAGCTTTTTTAATTAAGAGTAATTTTCATTTGAAGGTCCTTTTATGGGGGCTGCCATCTTGGTGAAGAACAGTACTGACTCCTCCCAGTTTGTGACGTCACTGTGCGGTATCGGCTGTAGAGCAAGTCCCAATGCCCTATCTGTCCCCTTGTAAATAAATATCCGTTTTCATGCCAAACATTTTTTTAACCTCTTAAACAAAGATAGACATGGTATTAAGCATTTAAATTAATACTAATTTTACATTTTAGAGACATAAAAAGACAACAAATAAGCATAAGTACGGTTTAGGGGTTGGGTTCTGCAATGTTATAAGATGAGTATAAAACTCATCTTTAGAACCAATCTCTGCTCAAAATGGTGATCTGCACCGCCTAATCTACTTTCAGCAGTTATCATCAGTTATTGCAACCGTAAACTGCAGAAAATACTGGCAGAGCGGCTCTTTCTGAGTTTATTCTGCTGCTGTCAGTATGAGCTGCAGCGCGTTATGAGTCGGAGGGATATTTCATCGTCACTTAGTTTAGACCCCAAACAATCGACTACACTTTCAGAAACAAGCGACTTTAGAAAAAATAAGACTTAAGTTGCATGAAATAAGTGGGCTTCACAACAGTGAGCATTCTTTCTAAGTGTGTCGTATCCCTCCGCAGCTCTGATTAGGTTAACAAATGTTCCGGCAAATTCTACATTGTAAAAAAAGAAAAACATACCGAAAATCCTCGCTCTCATGTCATCTTGAAGACATTCTTCTTCCAAATGTTGGCTGCATATGCCGTTTCTCTCTGGCCAGAAGCACGATGGAAAATCCTTCCTCTTCAAATAGACATTCCAGCAAAACAGCCCCTGGTGGATGATAAATCGGAAAGGTGAAAAAACTGTTTTTTTTTTTTACTTTTACCCGATGTATTGTTACATCCAACTGCCATGCATGTGAGCATTGTTGCTTCAACAATAGCTCCCGCAAATTTCAATGGTGAAGTCCTCTAGAAATCTGAAATAATTGTTTCTGTTCGCAGCTGTGTACAACAGCTCCTATTGAGTTTGCTTGTAAAGCGCAGAGAACTGCCCTCGGCTCTCCGATGTTTTCTCTCTTGTCAAATTAGTGTGCAAATACATGCTGTCATGGTTTAGGTTTTGTGTGGTTTCTTTCTTGTTATTTTGCAGTTCACACAGCTCTCCCTCGCTCAGCTATTAGTCACACCTGTCTGGACACTAATTAGTCTTTATTCCCGCCACCTGTCAAGCTCCCTTTATAAACTCACCTCAGTTGTGTTCTCGTCGCCGGTCCATAGTGTTCACTCCCGCTCCGTCTCTGCCAGAATCCTTGTCAGCTCAGTTTTTTGTTACAGTCAGCCAGAAGACTTACTTCAACTTTGTTTTTTGTTACAGTCAGCTAATAGACTTTCCTTCAGCTTTGTTTTTGTTCCAGTCACTGCTTAGATTGTTCTGGTCTCAAGTCCTCGGCTCTGATGTTCTGGTCTCAAGTCCTCGGCTCTGATGTTCTGGTCTCAAGTCCTCGGCTCTGATGTTCTGGTCTCAAGTCCTCGGCTCTGATGTTCTGGTCTCAAGTCCTCGGCTCTGATGTTCTGGTCTCAAGTCCTCGGCTCTGATGTTCTGGTCTCAAGTCCTCGGCTCTGATGCTCCATCCTGGTCTCTAGTCTTCGGCTCCAGAGTGCCTCCGGGTCAGGCTCTCTACACGCCTCCTGCCGGCTAGCTTCTGCACCCTACACCTCCGTCTCTTGAAAGACTCTGGGTTCCATCATCATCCATCTTCCACACTATTCAATAAACTCACTCCTAGAACTAGCTCTGTGTGTGCGTGCTGTGTCCGGGTTCATCCTAGAAAAATATCATGACATGCTAAATATAACAGAATTTGAAAATACTTTACATCTGAGGCCCTATTTAGACATGATTAATCTATCCTTAGTAAATGGATATGCACCACAGGCTTTTAAAGTAGCTGTTATTAAACCTTTATGTAAGAAACCTTCTCTTGATCAAGATGAGTTAGTAAATTACAGACTTATATCTAATCTTCTTTTCTTATCTAAAATTCTTGAGAAAGTAGTTGCTAATCAACTATGTGAACATTTACAAAGTAATGACCTACTTGAGTTTCAGTCAGGCTTCAGAGCTCATCATAGCACTGAAACGGCTCTGGTGAAGGTCACTAATGATATTCCCATGGCCTCAGATAATGGACTTGTGTCTGTACTTGTCCTGTTAGATCTCAGTGCTGCATTTGATACAGTTGATCACAATATTCTCCTACAAAGACTTAAGCATACTGTAGGGATTAAGGGAAAAGCATTAGGCTGGTTTAAATCTTATCTGTCGGACAGATTCCAGTTTGTTCATGTTAATAATAAATCATCTTCAAACTCTAGGGTCACTTGTGGAGTACCACAGGGTTCAGTCCTTGGACCAATTCTCTTTATTATATATATGCTTCCGATTGGCAAAATTATCACACAGCATGGGATCAATTTCCACTGTTATGCTGATGACACTCAGCAATATTTATCCATAAATCCTGATGAATCCAATCAGTTACTTCAACTGCAGGCATGTCTTGATGACATCAAAAGCTGGATGACTTTAAGTTTCCTCCATTTAAATTCTGACAAGACAGAAGTTGTAATCTTTGGACCAGAGTCCTGAAAAAATAAACTTCTTTATCAATCACTTAATCTGGATGGCATTAACTTGGCCTCTGGTAATAAAGTAAAAAATCTTGGTGTTATTTTTGACCAAGACATGTCATTTAAATCCCATATTAAACAGGTTTCCAGAGTTTCCTTTTTTCACCTCCGGAATATCGCCAAAATTAGAAACATTCTGT
This sequence comes from Fundulus heteroclitus, assembly GCF_011125445.2. Classification (NCBI taxonomy): domain Eukaryota; kingdom Metazoa; phylum Chordata; class Actinopteri; order Cyprinodontiformes; family Fundulidae; genus Fundulus; species Fundulus heteroclitus. The sequence continues at coordinate 10,810 of NW_023397373.1, read as the reverse complement.
CCAGGGGTGATGCTGAAAAACTAGTCCATGCATTTGTTACTTCCCATGCATTTCATTAACTAGTAGTTAAATCTGTAAACTGATCTGTTCTACACAAAATAAACTCTTACAATGTCTTATCATATGAGGATTTTAGGTTAGATATTGGAGCACCTAACTCCTCTTTGGCCTGGAAGTTAATTTTGAAAACGCATAACTGTGGACAGAACAAAGAAAACAAATTTCACATTACTATATTTGGTTGAAGTCTTTTTAGTTGCTTTCCTGCAGGAAAATGTTATCTGCCTTGGGTTTCTTCTCCTGTGGCTCCTCAACATTTTCTGCTTATGTTGCACATCTGACCTTGTTGTGCAACACCTTTTGTTGCTTCCCATTTTTTAGGGCTAAAACGCTGCTCTATGGCTTGCAGTAGGGTAGTAAGTTTTAACTCCATGATCTAATGCAACAGTTCTATTTAACAGACGTTTTAAGGCTTCAATGGAGGAGATGACATCAGCTGCAATAGCTGAAGCTGAACTTGCGTCTTTTGTCAGCTGCTAATATGGGTCTAGAATAGTGAGCATGTTTTCAATTAAAGTCTATTGATATAGGGTGAGATGAGCTTGCTTTTTGCATGTTAAAATCTGGATCCAACCACTGAGCCATTAAGCCTAACATGCTGACGGGACTAACATCTGACGTCAATATGTTTATATCGTGCGTCAGTTCAGGCTGCAATCAAAATATTTACTTATGTGCATAATGTGTTTCCATGTTTCCTGCAGATGTTCAGCAGAAGCTGATTGTTAAAGAAGAAGCTTCTTTAGACCAAAGACCTCGTGCCGACCTGCATGACCCAAAGCCCCCCCACATCAAGGAGGAACAGGAGGGAGTCTACATCAATCTGCCAGGAGAGCAGCTCAATGGGAAGGAGGTGATTAATGCCATCAGGTTTCCAGTCTCTGCTCCTCCCATAAAGAGTCTGGATGATGAACAGTCTCTGCTGCTTTCGCAGCTTTATCCAGACCAAATTAAAGGCAGAGAGCTTCCAGAAAAAAATGATGGAGAAGAATCCACCAGGATACAAGATCATGGAGATGCTTCAATTTCTTTAGAAACTGAAGACACTGAAAAGGATGAAGAGGACAGTAATGTAGAACACCCTCTCTCTGAGCTGAAACACTTGTCAGACTCTGGATATAAGAAATGTTCTACAAAGAAGAAAAATGGGGACTCAGGAAGGAAAGTCCAGACTGGAGGGAAGTTTAGCTGTGAAGCCTGTGGCAAAACGTTTATTGGAAAATTTGCTTTAAACACACACATGAGAATCCACACAGGAGAGAAGCCTTTTTGTTGTGATCTATGTGGAAAAAGATTTGCCCAAAAAGAACATTTAAACAAACACATGAGAATCCACACAGGAGAGAAGCCTTTCTGTTGTGATCTCTGTGGAAAAAGATTTAGCCAAAAAGGAAATTTAAACAATCACATGAGAATCCATACAGGACAGACGCCTTTCTGTTGTGATCTATGTGGAAAAAGATTTTGTGAAAAAGGACAATTAAACAAACACATAAGAATCCATGCAGGAGAGAAGCTTTTCCGTTGTAATCTATGTGGAAAAAGATTTAGTGAAAGAGGAACATTAAACAAACACATAAGAATCCATACAGGACAGAAGCCTTTCTGTTGTGATTTATGTGGAAAAAGATTTAGTGGAAAAGGACAATTAAACAGACACATGAGAATCCATACAGGAGAGAAGCCTTTCTGTTGTGATCTATGTGGAAAAAGATTTAGTGGAAAAGGACAATTAAACAGACACATAAGAATCCATACAGGACAGAAGCCCTTCTGTTGTGCACTATGTGGAAAACGATTTAGCCAAAAAGGAAATTTAAACAATCACATGAGAATCCATACAGGACAGACGCCTTTCTGTTGTGATCAATGTGGAAAAAGATTTTGTGTAAAAAGTACTTTAAACGACCACATGAAAATTCATACAGGACAGAAGCCATTTGTTTGTGATCTATGTGAAAAAAGATTTAGGTTTAAAAGCACTTTAAAGACACACATGAGAATCCATACAGGAGAGAAGCCTTTCTGTTGTGATCTCTGTGGAAAAAGCTTTACTCATAAAATAAGTTTAAACATACACATGAGAAACCATACAAAGCAAGACAAGGCAAGTTTTTTTGTATAGCACATTTCAGTACAAAGACAACGCAAGGGTCCTTCCATGATTAAAACAAAGTAAAATAAAAACAGCAACACATTGCGAATAAATGTAGGAAAAGTGAAACAAGATAAAACAGGAAAATGGAAATTAAGAGCAAATATTGGTTTTATAAACAATTGCTCTAAAATTTTTAACTAATGATATTTCAGTTAACTGTTTAAAACAGTCAAAAGCAATCCTAAACAAATGTGTTCAGGAAGTCTTTTTGCAGATAGGTAGAATATAGGAAGTCAACTTGCAAGTCTTGAAGCGCTTTGGGGTCGTCGGACTAGTTAAACTGCTATACAAGTACAAGCCACTTACCAGATTAGGTTTTAATCAGTGGTCTGGAGGGTTGATACGCTGATAACAAGCCTCTGATGTATTTAGGTGCTAAGCCATTCAGGGTTTTATAGACTAACAGAAGGATTTTAAAGTCTATTCTCTGAGATCCAGGGAGCCATGTTCTCTACGTTCTTAGTCTTAGTGGAAGGACTTCAGAACCGGGTCCATGTTCTCTACGTTCTTAGTCTTAGTGGAAGGACTTCAGAACCGGGTCCATGTTCTCTACGTTCTTAGTCTTAGTGGAAGGATTTCAGAACCGGGTCCATGTTCTCTACGTTCTTAGTCTTAGTGGAAGGTCTTCAGAACCGGGTCCATGTTCTCTACGTTCTTAGTCTTAGTGGAAGGACTTCAGAACCGGGTCCATGTTCTCTACGTTCTTAGTCTTAGTGAGGACTTTCAGAATCCGGGTCCATGTTCTCTACGTTCTTAGTCTTAGTGAGGACTTCAGAACCGGGTCCATGTTCTCTACGTTTTTAGTCTTAGTTAGGACTTTAGAACCGGGTCCATGTTCTCTACGTTCTTAGTCTTAGTGAGGACTTCAGAACCGGGTCCATGTTCTCTACGTTCTTAGTCTTAGTGAGGACTTCAGAACCGGGTCCATGTTCTCTACGTTCTTAGTCTTAGTGAGGACGCAGGCAGCAGAGTTCTGGATCAGCTGCAGCTGTCTGATCCACTTTTTAGGCAGACCTGTGAAAACACCGTTTCAGGTTTTGATTTGACTAAAATTAAATGCATGGATTAGTTTTTCCAGATCCTGCTGAGACATCAGTCCTTTAATCCTGAAATTGTTCTATAGGTGATGGAAGGCAGACTTTGTAATTTGATTCAGACGTCTTTGGAAAGTTTTCTATACAGCTGGACGAATCTATAGACATTTGCAATGCTGCTCAACTGATAGCTCTGGTGCTCTATCCCTGGGAGGGAAACATTTTGGAGGATTTTTGTTTCTGCAAGGAGGTCTTGGGCAGGACAACTGGTGAGGAAATATTTAAGCTAGTTGATGCTTTTCTGACTGAAGTGAGACTGAGCTGGGAAAAATGTCTCTGTTTGTACGGATGGCTCAGCAGTGATGATCGGCCCAAAGAGTGGAGTTGAAGTGAGAATAAAATCCATCAATCCATGCGTTATAGCTACCCACTGTGTCCTGCATCAGCAGGCACTAGCTTCCAAAGACATGGACCCAGATCTTCTGTTCTGAACACAGCTATCACTGCAGTTAACTTTGTGAAATCTAGATCTTTGCAATCACGGCTGTTTGGTCAACTTTGCCCAAATCTGGATGCTGAACATGACACACTGCTTTATCACTGAAGTGTGATGATTGTCTTGTGGGAAAATGTTGCAGAGAGTTGTTGAGCTACACAGAGAAATGGCTGAATTCAAATACATACACTGCAGTATAAATACATTGGTTTGTTTATTTTTATTGTAACATTATTGAAAGATTTAGTTCCAACTGTAGCGCACACATTTGGTTACCTTTTGTACATTTAATTTTGTCACATACTTAACATCGGTCTGTGCTTCCTGTTCTGGTGTTGTGGGGAGTAGCTTGAACTGGGCTGAAGCAGAGGACTCTGGCTGGTACACTCCAGTCCCAGATTGACTGACTGGGTGGTACCATCTGGAGTTCCTCTAGGGGGGGAAGACCATGGAGTCCTTATTCTAACTCTTTTGTTAATTTTGTTTAGTTATTAGTCATTTAAGTTTAATCCTTAAGATAACTGTTTAGTTATTTTTGTTAAAGGAGAAGTTTGGTCAGCAAGGAAGAATCAATGGATCATTATTTATACCTAAAACTAATATGTTCGTGGTGATTTAATGAATTTAGCGTTAATCAGTAAAAATATAAAAATGTAAATTGTCATTGAGATCACAGAGTCTGGGAGCGGCCATTATTGCCCTAATATGGTAACACCTCACTGCTGACATCACATCCAGTGACGTCACGTTGCGGTAAGCCGAGGGCCATTCTCTGCGCTCTACCAGCTAATTCAATAGGAACTGTTCTACACAGCTGAGATCAACAACAATTATTTCAGATTTCCAGAGGACTTCACCATTGAAATTCGTGAGAGCTATTGTTGAAGTGACAATGCCAACATGCATGGCAGTTGGATGTTGCAATACATCAGGTAAAAGTGAAAAAAAGTTATTTTCTCCTTTCCGATTCATGATCCACCACGGGTTGGGTTCTGCAATGTTATCAGGGAGTAAAAACTCATCTTTAGAACCAATCTCTGCTCCAAATGGTGATCTGCACCATGTGATCTACTTTCAGCTGTTATCAGTTATTGCAGCCGTAAACTGCAGAAAATACGGGCAGAGCTGCTCCTTCTGCCTTGACTCACTCTGCTCCTGTCAGGATGAGCTCCAGCGCGTTATGAGGCGGAGGGATATTTCAGGTTCACGTAGTTTAGAGCCCAAACAAGCGACTTCACTTTCAGAAACAAGCCCAAAAAACTACAACCCGCAACTCATGAAATTTACAAGCGACTTTAGAAAACGGATGACCAAAGTGGCATAAAATAAGTGGGCTTCACAACAGTGAGCACGGGTCTGTTATGCTAGTCTCTAGCATCTTTGAAACGGAAGGCGCCAAGGGTAAAAAAAACACAGTCTGGAGGATGTTGTGGGGGAAAAAAGCATCAATGTGGTTAAAAAAAGACGCCGTTATGGTTTAACAAAGTTAACGCGTTAAAACTGACAGCCCTAATTTTAATTGATGTTTACATTGAGATATTTCATCTGCAAGAAGAACCAACTGAGAAGAATAACAGAAAAATAAGGAGGCGTCTGTGGGGCCTAAACACCAAAGCCGCAGCAGACAGATTTAACTCACATCGTCCCTTTTTGGTCTCCTCGGCTCAAACTGCTACGGCTGGATTTCGTCAAAAGTCAGGTTGCTATCAAGAAAGTCTTCTATATATTCTAAATCGCTCAGATGATGACGATAAATCCACGGCACTCCCATCGCTGTGGCTAATTAATCCATCACTGTCTTCGCATTGAGCACTGGTCGTCGCCATCTTGGATAATAGCGCAGTGACAAACAACAAATGGAGCGTTGGGACTTGATCAACAGCCGATTCCTGCAACATGACGTCACAAAGTGGGAGGTGGCAGTACTGATCTTGACCAACATGGATGCCTCCAGTAAAGCACATTCAAATGAAAATTACTCTTAATTAAAAAAAAACATATCATTTATTGAACAGTATGTAATGATTTTATATTTAAAGTACTTTCAGAAGTTTGAATTCTGAATATGACCGTGACTTCTCCTTTAAATGTGTGTAGATGTTCCCTTTCCCTCTTCCTCAGTGGGTCAGTCTGGTCTGATCAGCCAGTGTTTAAGACCCCTTTGTTTGTTGTGTGTCAGCTCAGTTTGTTACTTTGAGGTTTTGTTTAACTTTGATATTTTTTGCCTTGAGTTAGTTTCTTCATTTGACCTCTTTTAAGGGCCCTGTAATTATTGTGTGGACTTATGTTACTTTGGGGAAATAAAACCCATTTTTCTTGAAAATCACCACTGTGTCCTCATGCTTGTCCGGCTCGGTCCCTCACAACATGTTAGTCTTGGATATTAAACAGATTAATTGTCATTGTTGTACACATTGTTTATTATGCACATGTGTTTACACCATCTTCTGTTAAAAACAAAACCTATTCATATAATTAAAACTAATAAAATGAAACAAAATCATCATCTGTATGTCAACTCTGTTTAAGAAGACTGGTTACTGTTAGAACACTGCAAAAACTTGTCATCTAAAAACAGGTAAAAAATCTAGATATTAGTCTGAATCTCCTCAAATTAAGTGAAATAATCTGCTAGTTCAGTAAAACAATTGTACTAGAAAAGATTCTTGGAAAAAGGAAAAATATCCAGGCTTTAGACAAGTGAGAAATATCTTAAAAGTTGTGAAATATTTATTCCAAGTACATTAAGTCAATTAAACTCACGACTAGCCTGTTAATGCTTCTTTCAGTTTTCATTCTCAATCACTTTTATGGAGAAGATCTTAAAACCAGGGCAACTAAATAAGATGAATCTGCTGCATTCAAGAATCATTATTAGGGTATTTATCTTAAAACAGTACAAAGTATTTACACACAAGAACATCAGACACAGTATATTGAGTACATTCACACATGGACTCATTTGTTGGACTAATTTGTGGACTAATCAGTTACAGGAATCGTTTGATTGCAGTGATGAACAAAATATTAAAGGTACCATCATTTTTATCCAGGCATGTTTCATGAGTTTATTTTTTAAATCATTCTTTTGATGCTAAAGCAATGACTGATTTTCATTTATTGTCATAGAATGTTTATTTATTATTACTTTTGTCAGATTTAAGTTATTTCTGTGACCATTGTGACCAATTTTGTCCACGTGTGTGTAGAACTTTATTTAAATAGTTTCTCCTAAACAAAACATGTTTTTCAATCACTATACACATGAATGACAAGACAATTTGTCTTTGTAACTTATTTAGTGTTTCTGTCAGAACTGGTAAACCAACACCTAAAGCAACAAATCCTCATATTAAGCAGAACATTTGAGGCACATAATGTGTTGATGAAAGAAAAAACTGATGTGTATATCAGAAAGTAAAGGATTTAAATGTAAATGTCAGCTTTCCAGCCCTCAGGTCTAAACCTTTCAACACAAAGCTGAATGTCAATAACACTTAGCTGGAACAACTCTACTTCTCAATAAAACTGTTCCAACCTGCCATGACGTTTTTGGATGAGCCTGTGCTGTCTTTCTCCTGGATATTGTCCTTTAACACTTCAGTCTGAAAGACAGACAAAAGAGTTGGGACACACTTTGTAGAGGTGAAATGTAGGCTGTAGTAGTATGTCATCAGATACAGCAAAGCTTCACCAAGGTTGTCTTTGGCAAATGTTGGAATGGGAGAAATTCCACCTGCCAGGAGACAGCGAGGCTCATCCAAGAGCAAGACAGGGCAGAGATCTCCTCTGAAGGTACACAGCTGGATCTTCTGTTGGCTAAAAGGACAAAAGAGTGAGTCTTTACGGGGGCTGAACATTAAATCACCACTATATCACTATCACAATATCACACTCTCTCCACAGTCCTTTGTGTCCAATATTCACTTCATTAAAGGACCGTTTGGAGGGAGTTTATTTCTATTTCACCAGTTGAGGAGACTACAGTAAAGTCTACAGGGGTCCCTCAGATTTAGTCGTCTGGTTTAGTTCTTGTTTTGCTCTTATTGTTCATTTTTTGTTGCATTTGTGTTATTACTGAGGAACAAAACAACTAAGCATCCCATTTCTGTAAAATGTAAGAGTTAACAGGTAAAATCATTTGGATTTTAACTAGAAATGGTTGAAGAAAGAATCTAGGTAAAAACAAAGTGAGAAAGGATTATAAAGAGTGTGGAGAGGGTCTATAAAGGTTTAAAATATATCCAAATAAACACAGACACATCTATCTATCAGCCTGACTTCCAGCCAGCAGGATCATGACCCAAACACAGCTAGAAGCAGCCAAGAACGGCTAAGAGTGAAATACTGGACTATTGTGAAGTGTCCTTCTATGAGTCCTGATCTAAATCCTGTTGAACATGGATGGAAGGAGCAGAAACGGGCGTCTGGAGAAGGCAGCCTTCAGTCCTGAGACAACTGGAGCACTTTGCTCACCAGGAGAATAATTATCAGTTTCAGGTTATTTCAGTACCTATTGTTACTATTGTCTTTCTTTCATTAACAGCGGGGTACCAACAAACAGACATTTGTAATAAAAAACAACCTATCCTCTGTTTTTACAACCACAATTATCCAATGTCCTGCTACATCTGCTCTGTGTGTTAAAATCTCCCCATGAAACTTGTTAAAGCAGATGGCTACACCAGCTGACTTATTTGAACCATGACTGAATAACATCCTGTCGCTCCATTGATTAACCCAGAACGTTTCATCCACTTTCGCTGAATGAGTTTCTTGTAATAGAAAACAGTGACAGTTTTGCCCATTACAAAACAAAAAGAGTGCTTTTCTTTTCACAATGTCTTTGATGCCCCGAACATTTAAGGAACCGGATGAAAAAGTTGTATTCCTAACGAGAACTTAAAACGCTTAGAAACAAAACAATTATAAGTTGAACTGCTCACCCTACTAACAGCAGATGGCTTCCTTCCCTAACAAACCAGTGCGTCCCGTCTTTATGTCATCCTGAAAACTTCTCCGTCTGCCTCTCTTAGCCGTCTCCAATCCTGCGTCCCTCAATGAAGCCGTGTGGACCTCGGAAAAAGGCTTGTTTCCCTGCTCGCCTGGCCAGCTCGATTTGTGGCCACAGCCTTCTCCTCTCCTCCAGATCTTCTTTTGGCATCATCTCAGCAAAATGAATCCCTGCTTCCTTACAAACTGCCGAGCCTTTGCTTCTCTTCCAGATGTCTTCTTTCACTCGTCTGTGGGTGAAGAGAATCATCACGTGTCTTTTTCTGTTGTCGGTCTTCCTTCCAAGCCTGTGCACTATGTCCACCGCATCATCAGTTTTTCCTTTTAGGTCAGGGACAACTTTCTGGAGAATGTGGACCACTCTTGCGCGGATGTCCTCTCCCTCTCTTTCCTCCAAACCTTTGATGCGGAGACACCACCTCATTCTGTATCTTTCTTGCTCTTGGACTCGCTCTGTCAACTCAGAAACTTCTTTCTTCAAGGAAACATTTTGCTCAATTGTTTCACGTTTTTTTTTACACTCCTGCACTTCTTCGGCATTAAACTGGACCGCTTTTGTTAAGTTAGCAAGCATTGTGCCACTCTGCGTAATTTGCTCCTTCAGGTCCACAAGCTGATTCTCCACTCTCTTTTCAAGATTTAGAATGGCTTGAAGAATGGCTTCATTTGAAACGGGAGATTCGCTTGTTTCATCTGGCTTTGTTTTCTTTCCTGTCTGAGTCTTACTCGGAGTCGGAGGAGCAGAGTTGCCTTCACGCTCCCTCTTGTTTAATAGAGCTTGGGATCCACGTTGCATTGTGGGACGTGGCGGCCATGTTGATGGCTACGCGAACGTTAACATAACGCTGACATAACGTTGTTGAACGAAGAGACGTAGAAGTAGAATAGATAGAAAAAAGATGTTAAAATCCCGAAAAGGATCTGGAATTTACCGGGACACATTAAACAGAGAAGCCAGGGACCGGTATGTTGATAAAATCAGCATTATTAATAATTTGGATCCATATGAAGTTCCAAACAATGAGTGGAGCACCGACGACGACTTGTTGCCACCGTTTTGCATATCGGATGTCTTCGGCTACCTTGTTTGTGGTGTGAGCGCCTATACTTCAGAACAGTTCCGAAGCTACAAGTCCTTGGAGTCTCATGTGCAGTTCATGAATGGATGGGTTCAGGAGCTGCAGATCATAAAGCCAGCAAACAGTGGGAACACAGTAATTCGTACAAAGGTAAGCTGTGCTCAGACGGGCTCTGGCACCTGCTAACCGTCAGTGCTAACAACCACTCACGCATGTAATGGACTTTTAACTAGCTGCTATGTGTTTCAAAGGTGTAGTTAGTAACGAAGAGGATGAAATGCCATATCAACCGTCTCTGGGCGCGCATTCATGCATGTATGTGGTGTCGCGGCTGAAGGAAAGAAACAATGTAGGCTATAAAGTAAAACCGTCCATCTTTAACTTACCAGAATGAAAATGCAGGGAACACACTCTCACTGACATCGGGATACTGTGGAAAGTTATGATCGGTCGTCTTACAGCCGCGATCCAAGCGAGCCGACGACTCTTCGTTATCTCTGACACTTGTTCTCTGTGGTTGCGCCTCCAGGCAGGAAAGCGGTGGAAAGTTAACCCATTTTCTATGTTTTTCCCATGGCGATCATGTGTTGCGCTGTTACAGCCCACAACACAGCAACGGTTTACCATGGTTGAAATCAAGTTAAGGTGAAATTAATCAAATTAAAAGACGGCTGAGAGGGAGTACAGTACGCAGTAGTCATAGGCAGTAGTCTGAGTAGCGGTAAAGGAGGCAGTCAACATGGCGGCCACACAAAGTAATACGTCGTGACGCCCAAGCCCTATTGGGACACCTCCATCGCATAGTCGTGTTCCACATTCTTACCGACTTGGTCGAGTTTTGGCTCTCTTTCAAGTTCTCTAAGATCCAGTTTGAGCTTGGCAGGTTTTATGACTTTCTGAGGCTCCATGATAAATTTTTAGGCTGGAAAATTACAGAATTTTGGACAAAATTTTGGGACCTTCTGGAAAG
>NW_023397372.1:0-36815 GCF_011125445.2 Fundulus heteroclitus | reverse complement strand
TTACCAGTCAGAGCTTATATTAGCCGGTTGATTTTTTGTCTATCTCAGGCTGAGACTCATTTTTAAGAAATAAACAGGCATGGTTCACTTTTCAGACAACACTGCATAATGTCAATTACAGTAAATGGTGTCTATCTTAGACTTAATGTATTGGTTTTAGCTGTGGGAAAAGTGGACCTTTTGAAACCGTTCAGTAGGCTTGTGAAAGTGTTTTCTGACTGATTATATATTAATGACTGTTTACAATTAAGCGCCTCTAAAATACCCATTAATGCTGCATCAGTATAATCTTTAGGAGTGAGGCGTCACAGTGTCATCCAGCTTTAGTTACAGCATGAAAAATGATCACAGATTCTGGTAAAAACTCTGTTAAACCCACCGGGGATAAAACTGTTGAGCCCCAACAACCTGATCAGTTTTACGAGCTTAACATTCACTGGCAGTGCTCGTCGAAAAACGCGTCTTAAAACACAGCATGCTTCAGGAATGACCTTATCAATCCATTCTAATTGACTTCACAGGCTTTTTTTGGTGTTTTTGTTTCGCTTTGCTTCAAAGATTTTAGAGGTAGCCATTTCCAATTTGACATTTTCATTTTTGGTTCTCTTTCATTATAAACCACAGCATTAGAGAAAGCGTTTTTCGAAATGCCATCACAACACCCTCCAGTAGGATAAGTTTCTTTGTGACTCTTTCAACAATGTGTAACATAAGAGGAAATGCCATTGTCATATGAAATAACTTGATTGTGGATGTGTGATATTATGGTTTACAAACTAAGACAAAGTTCTCCTGGTTTAGTTCAGTTTTTAAAAGTTGACAAATTCAACCTGCACAGGTTTCTAATTAACGTCAGTAACCAGAAAAATCAATCATGTCTAATTGGCCATTTTTGAGTCAAGGTGTAACTCTTTTGATTTGCGAACTGTTCTGTTATTGGATTGGAGGCCATGTTACTGTAATAGGGCCTGGGCATTCCCATTGGGCTTCGCACTGCTTCATTGATCAACTGAACAAAAAGCTACATGTTCCAAGGCCCATTCTCATTTTCCTTTTATCTCATGAGCCCTTTGTCTGCCTCTTTGGCTGAGCGTTTTCCTTAAGTGAAACTGAATTGCTTGTGTGTGCACCATGACGAAATGTCTCCTGCTTTTCCTCTTGATTCTTCGGTATTGTCTGTGAAGTGCCCTCCGATATTGGCGTGATGCCTGCAGGCTCAGCAAACACTGTTTGCGCTAAATTATCTACAAAGATGATAGAGGTTTAGTCCAGTAGGTGGGGATATGTTGTTCCATGCAGACTGTAATGTTGCAGACATTTTTTTTTATTTTTACATGGGACAAACTGACTTGCCCAATAGCAGGTTATTTTTCCAGTATAAGGTACCGTGGTGACAGACCCAGCTGAGAAGTGAACCAGCTGTCTGATGCTGATAATCCTGAACTGAGCCGTGGGTTTCCCTGAGACCCCCAGGTCTCAGTTATTGCTCACAAAAAAACACAATTTTAATACGCACTAAACTGACATGTTGGCAGCTTTGGCATCTGCCCCCATTGATGGATATAAACGTTGCCACACAGCTTTAAACCCTAATTATTATGAGTTCTGTAATTGTGGCTTATGTAAGAGTGACGAGTGAATTTACGGCAATAGATCTGCTATTATCAGTGGAGTTTCTTTTTGCAGGAAAACAAAATCTGTGCAATTTTATTTCCCTCAAATCTAATTAGATTTTAATTTTGACAGGCATTTTTATTTGTAACTTTGTTACATTGGTATGAAACCCGCGGCTTTCATAATTTCATAACTGCACGGCATATCCATCTAATTCCCATTCCGTTCAGGAAATGCATAATTTTTCACGGATGGTTTTAACAAAAACATTTGTGACATCAGCCTGCCCAAACATGGCGTGCAAAATTATTTAAAATTTAAAGTTTATTATTCTCTTAAGGAACATTAGCAACGTAAAGAATTTTGTGGTCAATTTCAGAGCCCCGGTTTTTGTACCCAATACCAGTTTCGGATTCCAGCATTCAGCATTCCAGGCTTCCTGCTGTGAATAAAGTATTTTTATCAGGAAGAGAGGCAACACCACGCTTTGGGTATGAGAGAGCAGACAGAGTAGGACCTGCTTTTACCATTTACAAACTCAGACAAAATAATTACAGATGAACACAGTTGACTTTCTAAACTGTCTTGGTGAGCTTGGCTGGAAGCTGCAAACATCGGTTTCTATGTTTATTCAATATAGACTGCAGAGCCCTTCGTTAACTGAGAGTTCCCAAATTTCCAAGAACCGGCATGTTTCATGACAGATGACTAAAAAATGATAAAGCAGAGCAACTTTGCTGGACTCTGTTCAACCTTCCTGTTATCTGCTGAAAGCCTCATTCACTCTCTTGAGGCCTGAATGGACCGCAAACATGTTACTGTTATTGAAAACACTTATGCATCAATGCAATTATCTTTAACAACTATTACTGTATAATTATAGATGCATACTAACAGCTGAAACTCAAATGGTTTTGTTTAAAGTGTACATCTGGAAAAAACATTAGTTTGTGGAGGTTACATTTAGCTCCTCACCTACATCTCCTAAAGAATTATTTATTTTTTTTATTAATTTTTTTACCTCCCCAGGTAGGCCAAACAGCTCTCAGCTTGAGTTCTGGCATCCTATATCTGCCAAAAAAACATCCCATCCAAGTATGAAACCTTATTCCTCTCTTGGAATTATACAAACACTCATTCAGAGGTTTGCAAGAATTAAAGATTCCCCAGATCTGGGCCGCCGAGCTCAGAAGGGCACGCCTTTAGCAACCTTCATTCAGGGACTTCAAAAAGGAAAGGACACTTTGAACTGGTGTTCAACACATAAGCACAAATGACGGTTGGAGCTTGTTGCAGAGTCAAAGATGCAGGGAAACAATCCTCCCTTTCACAGCCGAAATCTCCTGCATAATAGAGCAAGATGGCAAATCACAGAATGTCAGCCAAGAGCCCAAGGCTGGAACAGGGTTGGTGAAAATGCTTTCTTTAAGGACAAACGGCCACCAGATGTTCTGCAGGCTTTAGATCTTCATGAGTGATTGCTTTAAACTAGCGTCAATTTTAAATGGAGAAGTACAGGCATGCCAACACGAAACATTGCTATAGTCATCGCATGGACACCCATAAATTTGCATAATAACCACATTATGTGTAGTACCATTGCATCTGGAATCTGGCGTTTTCAAATGGAACTCTCTCCTTTTTTAAGTTTTAGCGCACATAAAGTTCTTCTTGTGTGTTTGGTTACAGTAGCGGTAGTTTATATACTCCCAGCTAATGTAATCTGTTCAAGTGCATCATATTTTATAAGCTCATCTTTTTCTGGCATATTTATTGCCATTGATCAGATGGGAGCAGTCATTGCAGACAGGAAATATGGGAAAGATTGGAAGGACGTGACATGCAGTAAATGTCTCTCTGGCAGCAAATCGAACTGAGGACTCGGTGCTTGATGCAATTTAAGGCCATGTGATTTCCGTCCTAATTACTCTGCTATCAAGTGGCCCAGTAGCTCATTTATTGTGATATTGCTTTCTTCTCAAGTGTTGGAAGGCAAACGTGTAAAGTCGACCATGTTGGAAATATCCGAGATAAGCGCAAAGACACTTTAAAGGTAAGTATGGTGCAGCTTTTAGGTAACCAAGTGAAAAATTATATTCCTCTTTGATTTCTTTGAGGGTTAGACACAGAAGCCATTATATAAAGTCAAGGATAAAATCTGATGTAACTATTAGATGCTCATTGAGTGTGGATTATTACCTTTTAGTGGGCATGTCTACTTTTAAGACCACACTTTTAACTATTGATCTGGTTGGAATCATGCCTTTACTTGCATATTACCATTTTCGGTAATAAAATAAATTGATCTCATTGAGTTTATTGACCTAAAATGTCTATTAAATGTCTATTTCTGCACAGACTCCGTCTTCTACAGGTCAGGATTCTGGATCCTGTGTGATTTACGTTTTTGAAAACCTTTAGAAATTAGGACTTAGTTCCTCAAAATAGACAAAAGGTTTCCTACAATAAGCTGACCTGGTTATTCTAGAATCAAAGACTCTCAGTATAAAACAGCAGTGTGTAATAGAGTGATTAAGGGCTATACGTGTCTACATATTGTGAGCTCAGTTATGATTTGGGTTCAATTTCAGTACTGTATTCATTCTAAGTCTTCCTTTTGAGTCCTTTTTTAGAGCATTGCTGTTCATGTAGAAATAGCTTACTCCTCTAGAACGGCACATTCAAGCTCCTTTGCTGTCGCTCTGGGAAACTCTGTTGAATAGTATACCTAAAAGTAACAGTATTACTATTCTTCTCTATCACAATGTGTCTGGCAGAAGTATCTCTTTACTTTTTGTGTTGGGTACATATGATATAAGGTTAAGAACACACCTTTGGAGCCCAGCAAGGAAGATCCAACTGACTCCATTGTCTTCTACTTGTTTTCTCGGAAACTGAGACAGTATTTTAAGGGAAACACCTTTAGTTTCAGGTTTTATTCCCCCATTACACTAATAAAGTTAACTGCTATTACGTTTGACCAACCAAAGACACTTAGATCCTTAAGCTTTGCTACATAACTATAGGCTGTTTACCACAAAGATTTCCTGTGTCCCCAATATAAAGTCGTGTAAAGAATGCTAACTTGTTTAATTTCTGTACATGTAAACTTAGAGCATATGTCAGTTTATATCCAACTAAAAAAGCTAACTCCACTTTTAGCAACATTGGCTTAAATTAGTGTTTGCTGATAGATTAGTAGTAGACACTTAGTGCTGCTTAGTTCTGTTCACAGTATCAATGTGTACACAATCTAATCGCAAATGACTGCTTAAATGCAAATTTATGGTGAGATATAACACTTTAAGTGCCACACATTTGAACTTTGCTTTCAAATTGTATATTTAAACTATTGGATTGACTTCTATTGCTCTCACAAAAGTTAACAAGAATATATTAATCATTTATGTCTTGATTTCCTTCATCACTATCGTCCTCCCACAAATTGGATTGGCTTGATGGGCACTTCACCATAGGGTTGAGATCTGGTGACTGTGCTGACCTCTCCTTGGCCACAACAATGTCTACACTGTGTTTCTGATCATTTATTTTTATTTTAATTGAAGAAAATTGTAGTTTTCATTAAATCTATAAAGACAAATGACCCCAAACCTTTGATGGTTAGTGTCTTTGCACTTATGAAAAAGCTTTCTAAATACATTAAAGCACACAGATGCGTATCCTCAAAGGACAAAGGGACAACTCGCTCATTTATAGTCTTTTTTTTTTCAGGAAATATTTTTTTTTTCTTTAAAGTATTGTTCTTTCATACCTTTGTCCAAAAGATAACATCTTTGTTTGAAGTAGCCAAGAGGTAATACTATGTTTATGCAACATACAGGTTGTACTAAATGGATGAATAACTTAAAATCATAAATTATTTTATATCTCTCTCATGAAAATGGATTTTAACGGTTAAGTTTCCATTGTCGTTTTATGTATTTATCTCAGTGAAATATCATTGATACCTTTATGCCATTGGTGAAGTTCATCTTTAGTGTAACAGGCCAAGTCTGTGTCTTTGATATGGGGGCCCTGGGTTTGAACCCCTGTTGCATCAGAAAGTGTTTAAATTAGCTAAACCTGACTTCTACATGCCTGTAGCAGATCTTTGACTCAAGCACAGAGCTGCCGGATTGTTTCCTCCACCTAGTCTCTGCCCTTTAGACTTTTTTGCAACCCAGTAGTGTATACCATTATGTTTTAATTGAAACTGCTGAGACTGCTTGTTGGTCTCGCTGTAAAAGAGCAATTATGTTCACAGGAGGTGTTGTTTTGATCAGAAATAATCCTTTCTATGGTACTGGCAAAGCTGTTGGATTTAGTTTTCATTTTTTTTATGGCATAAATACACATAAAAGGCAGTCTTAAGTACTCTGGGAAGCCCAGTTCTAGAGCAGATGGAAAATGTTTGTCACAGGAGGGTTGTTCTGTTTGGTACGTGAGCCTGATGCAGATGAAAGGCGTGTAGGTGTCACTGGTGGAGCTGAATTCAAAGCCAGGAAGTAAAGGATGAAAGCCTTAAGTATTAGAGTAAGTTTGTACTGTGTATAACTGATTTTGAATTTGTGCGTGTGTGTGTTGAGTAAAATCTCATTACTTCCAGGTTTGGTAGCTTCAGACTGAGGGTCGTCTGTATTTTTTACAGGTTGGGGTCAACTCACCACTGTGGTTGGTGTTTTTAACGTTGCTCAGCAGGCTGTAGCCCTGGTGTTGTAAACTGCTAATTGTGTACAGCTGCATGAGGGGGACCTCGGTGCTGAGTTTATAACCAGACGCTACCTGGATTCCAATCTTGACTGAGTTTGTAAACAGATCCGTTTTGGCTCTGCGGTGAACTAGATGCTTCTCCAGCCTCTCGCCCATTGATTGCTGGTGATGGACAGCGGCGTTCACATCGGGTTTCCGCATGACAAAACTTAATTGCTTCGATGTCCCCGGACTTTTTTCTTTAGGGCCACCAGACTCGCAAGATGTCTTGAAAACAATTTGGTCGATTACAACTTCATACAGTCTTCTTTTTAATTCCCTTTAGGTCGTCTTCTGTCTTTATTTTTCTTTTTCTTTTCACAAAAAATTATTTTAAGGAAAGAGTGTTAAAGTGTTGTCATGTCCAGGGATGGTTCCAGGAAAAAAGTGTGAATCTGTTAGCCGCCTAATGAGTTGGCTTTAGCTGGCTTAGTTGTTTTTTTTTTTTTTTTGTTTTTTTTTTTGGAGGGGTTGGATTTACAACAACATCTGAACTTTGAAAATCTTGTCTCATCACAAGGAAGGGGACATCTATGATGAGATGCTTTAGTGGTAATCTGACTTGGATGGAGACTTTGCTTTATCTTTGTATGCCATGGAGAGATTTACTTAACATTTTTTGTAAGGGCTTTGTTGGAGCTTCACTCTCTTAATCAAACCTCTGCTCTCGGAGTTGAAAATATCGAGGCAGGAAAAATAAAGCTTAAATGTCTTATCGAGCATGTTCAAGTATGATACAAACCAGTCATTGTTGTAAACATGTTGTTTGTGTACTCTGAAAAAAAGCATAACTTGCTGAGGAATCACATCTTAGACGCTCAGATTTAAGGAAAGAATAAATAAGGCATGGTGTGTAACATAATCAATTCCCATCTTGTGCATACAGCATAAGAGGATTATATCTGAAGCTATCTTATTTATTTATTGTTTTGCCCTCCCCCTCCCTCTTTTTTCTAAAATGGTTGTTTCACTCCAAAAATCCTGCTCTTACTGTGTTTATTTCAGTTTGTACCAGGAATGTGGGTACCTGGTCCAAAGCGCTCTGTGAATGTTACAAGTGTTTATTATTGTCGCTGGACACCTGATTGTTGTTTTCAGAGTCTAATTAGGTGTAAATCAGCATGAAGGATAAATTTAGGCATAGAGAGAGAGAGAGAGAGAGAGAGACAACATTTCAGAGGGGCAGTAGGCAATTTCAGAGGTAATATTTTTCACAACAAATGACGGCTTGATTTACGTTCCTATGTACACATCTCTAGCTGGGTTTTAAAGCATGTGCTTTTGTTATCGCCATGTAATACTATAAAGGCAGGCAGTAGATTGCTGGGTGAACTTTTATAATGGTGACTAAATGGCAGTTCCAGAGCAACACCCTCAGCAACATCAATATCATAAACTACTGTAATTAACACCATCGCCGCTACTGATGCATCAATCATTCAGCCAGTGAGTTCTCTCTTTGACCTGTAGTGTTTCTGTCGGAGCAGATCCTGTAAAAATCTTCCCAGAAACAAATTGCCCTTATTGCTTAAATGCATGGAAATAAAGAATTCCTAATATATTCAGTTTGCAGAAGCACCAACCACAAGCTTAATTTGTCATCGTCTCATTTGTGTAAAAATAAATAAATTTTGTTAGGAACCAAAGCTTTGATGTATAATTGTGAGTGATTAATTTCCATTTTGTGTTGGATTCAAAACTGTGACCTCAGCTGCACAGCACAATTTGTTTTCATGTGATTGTTGAATGAAAGCAAATTTTGCAGAAATTAGTTTGCACATGTTGTGATCCTCAAAAATTCAGAATTGACCAAAATTGGTATTCTAAGAACTGCGCCTCTACTCTCTACAATAATATCAGCTTGGATAGTTCCCACATAATAAGTCACTCTGTAGAGAGCAATTTTCTTACAAGAGGACGACACAAAGTACTTTATATAAGATAAAACAGCAGCTAATAAACATCAACAAAAAGGGAAGAATAACCTAAAGAGATTAAGCACGGAAAAGGGAAACTAGTACAGAAATCTGCATTTCAGAGGTGTTGTTGGTTCAAATGCCGACACAATGCAAATGACTGTCCACTGTTGTTACACGGTCATCCAGGAGGAGTAAATGCTGTATGTCAGTGACTATGCAAGCTGCAGAGTTCCCTGAGATAAAAAACTTTTTCATTAATCTGTATGCTTGAATATAATTTACTTTGTAAACTGCGTCGGCATGCCATGTGTTGTGAATTGGCACTATATAAAACAAATTAAATCGAATCATGAGGAGGAGACAGTTAATATAGACATGCAAATTCTAAAACACTTAATAATAATAATTGAATAAAATAAAGTTAAAAAAATACTAATGAAAGATGGCTTATAGGACTTTTCAGATGTTACTCTTCTAACTTCCTATGGTAGGTAGCTGTGCTGCATCTCCATAGGCTGTGAGCTAATCTGAAGCCTTGCAGTCCTCCCTGTCAGTCTGACATCCCTTCCTTCATGCATCAGCAAAGAAAAGTCAGATATTATACATCTGTGACTTTCCTGACCGCTTAAAAAACAAACAAACCCTTATTCATTGCATGTTTGTTATTTTTTTTGCCTTCATTACGTGTAATGTGAACCGCAGTAGCCAAAGAGAAATTCCGCCGCAGTGACAAATAAAATCTTCTGGTTCTGATTTGACACGGTAAGGAAAACAAATTTCACCTCTTCTACATGTAATGCAGGTTGCAGTCAGGGAGAAAGGTAATGACCCTTGCTGCTGCTTGTGGAAAGTTGCTGTTAAGTTCATGCGTCACACACACCACGTTAGTCTATCCATTACCTCGTTATAATGATGACTCATTACTAATTTAACTGGTATACATCTCTGAGTATCATAGGTGCAACCGTGGGACATGACAACACATACTGGGGTTTGTCTGCTTTATCCTTGTTTCCACACATGATTAAGCACATAATATCCCAAGTAAAGGGTTTGCATTGACTCAGGGTGTTGATCAATTAGCAACAAAAGCTTTAAAGCATTTAATAATAATTTAATATGTAACAGGTGGCCACAAATTAGCTGTTTCCGTCTCTGAGCTTGTTGGCAAGGCATCAATAAGCTGATAACTGATAATTTTGTTGCAGCGGCTCTGTGTCTGCATGTTATCCAGCTGTTTCTGTAGGTTGTGCTGCTATTACATTGAAAGAGAGGAAGAATAAACTAAATATGTATATTTTTAATACAGCTTGTTTGCGGTAGGAAGTAGATACAAAGAGTAAACCAGACAGCTCAGGCATTAAGTTGTCAAATCAATCCAGCTTGGGGGAGAAACAATATGTAATGAAGGAATAATCTGTATGCCAGTAAATTCCATTTACGCTGTCAGTTTTCTAGTCTTTTATAAAAAGTGATTTTTCTATTATAGAATGGTATTCCACTTTAATTTGGTAGCAGTTTGGCATAAACCGAATCCACTATCGGCTGAAGGACGGTGCAAAGTCCAGGTAAATGAAGAATTTACAGGTATTACAGGGTTATTAAAATGTTTGCACAGTAATTGACTCTTGCATTAAGGGGGCATGCTAAAACATGTGCACGTAGAGGTAAAATCTATGGTAAATATGAATAACCTGGAGAGTTGGGGTTTACCTGATGTCTAAAAGGCAAATTTCCCAGTTTTTGCTACCGTAGTTGATAGACGAAAACATCAAAAGACGCACGAAGGCCGTGATGGTGGCTTGTTTGACCGGCTCATCTTGAAAAAGTTTATTTTATAGTTCAGAGCGTGTCAGAGATGTCATGGTAGTGATTTTTTTTTTTTGTATCTGCGGCTTTAGTCCAGAGAAGTGTGCCCCTGAAGCGTTACGGTTTGCATCAGTTGGTCTGTGCCAGATTGTTCCAGAAGCCAGAAAGGACACAGTCGCTCTAATCCATATACATTTTCATTCAGAGCGCACCTCTACTGGATTGCTCGGCGATTCCCCGTTTTCAACTTTCAAATTGTGAATGCCAAACTAATCCTTGTAAAAATCTAGCAAAATAATGCGTCATCTTTTGCCGACAAACCAACCGTGAAACACTGGTGTACTGTACACCAGCGTCGGTTGCAGCAGAGAAGTGTGAACATGGCGAGCCGGTCAAAAAAAAAAAAAAACCCTCCCTCCAGATCTCACATAGGAACCAGATTCTGAGCGTCTGGGTCAGGGTCATGAACAAACGGAGCGGAGGAGAAGGCTGCATCTGAACGTCAGCAAGTGACCTGACCTGAGCTCCGACCTCCGACATCCCTGTCTCACAGCAGCGCTCTGTTCCCAGTGGTGTCACACAGGATGTCCTCTGTTCGAGATGTGCACAAACCCCTCTTGTTTCCCTTTTTCTCCGTTTGGATTGTCATCACAGGAGCGCTGAATCTTAACATTTGTAAATATCTAATTTGTAAAATTTACAAATGTTTAGGTGGAAAAAAATGTGGGTTGTTGCTGGGTTTATCTGTCGTGTAAAACATCGACGTGCCGTATGCTCGTCGCTTTGGCATGCGTAGTGGGCTGAACGTCCAGAGTTTTTAAACTAAACGCAGATTTTAAACATCGTAGGCAGGAGCGTTTCTAACTACTTTAGAAACTTTTGCTTTTTACCAGTTCAGACAGTCTGGAGTCAGTTTTTTTTTTTGTTTTTCCCCCGTCAGGGACCAGATGGGCCATCTCCAGAAAGTGATACATTTGCTGTCGGCTCTTTCATCTTATGAAGCACAACAATGGTTTCTCTGTCGACAAATTAGCACCTTCTCCACTTTCATAAAGTTTAATTGTTTATGACAGTGGAAGTGAGGGAGGTTTTTCTAGTGCTCCTGGGCTGTAGAACGCACACATTTATGCAAATAAAGTAGGAAAACGGAACGTTCTGCTTTTTTAGCTGTTTAAACGTGGAAATCGCCTCCCATATAATGCCGCATTTGGACTTATCTTATTTGGCTCGGTTGGTGCATTTGCCTGTCTAAAAAGCTCCCCTCTCCTCACCTGCGTTTGTCTGTCTTCTCATCATCCAGGCGTAGCTGCTGTCCCTGCCTACACCGCCAGCCAAGATGGTCGTGCTGTCGCTCAAAATCTGCGTGCGCCAATGCAACGTTGTGAAGACGATGCAGTTCGAGCCCTCCACAGCTGTCTACGATGCGTGCAGGATTATCCGAGAGAGGGTCCCCGAGGCTCAAACTGGACAGGGTGAGCTTTGCGGCGCAATCTGCAACATCTGCTTAGAAATAACAAAACACTCAGTTTTGTTATTTCAAAAAAAGCATAAAGGCATTTTTTTTTTATAAAAGACAAACATGCATACAGTGCTTACAAAAGTATTCGTATCCTTTTATGATCACAGTTTTGTGTTTTGCCTATTTATTTTTTGGAGGAGGGGTTGTGTTACTATGAACTGTGCTCTAAAGTCTGTACAAATAAAGATCAGCTGCAATCACAGCTGTCTTATAGGTTTTGTGTTTCTACCAGTTTTGTACATCTACAGACTGGAATTTTGTCTGTTCGTCTCTGCAAAATAACTCAAGCTCGGTCAGATTGGATTAAATGCATCCAGAAAATTTAACGTTAGCCTCATCTGACTAGCACACCCTGTCCCACATATTTGCTCTGTCCCCTAAGTGGCAACTTTTAAACACAAGCTTTATTTCTTTTTTCTTTCAACTATGTATTTACTGACCTCCATGAAGACAAAAGTGGTGGAGATTATGGCTTGTAGTTTTTGTGTCAGTTTATTCTCCACCTGAGCTGTGGATTTCTGCAGCTACCTCAGTTACCATGAGCTTCATGGCTGCTTCTGGTTGATGGTGGATGGCCATGCCTCGATAGGTTCGCAGTTGTTCTGCAACTTTTTCCATTTGCTGATGGTGGATTAAATGATGCTCAGTTAGATGTTGAAAGTTTAAGGTATTGTTTTATAAGCTGACTAATAACTTTATATGTAAACTGTCTGCTGTGGTCATGGGGCTTTATGATGGCAAGGAAAATGTATTTGTATAGCACAATTCAGTACAGAGACAATGCAAAGTGCTTTACATGATTAAAATATAGGAAAAAAATACAATAAAAGCAAGTAGGAATAAAATGTAGAAACAAAATAGAACATTAAAAACAGTTGGACTAAAAAAGTTGAACTAGTGATGTTTCAGTAGAGCAGTTTAACTAGAGCAGTCAAAGGCAATCCTAAACAATTGTGTTTTTAATGTTGTGATGCTGTTTGTTCGCTAATGTTCGCTAACAAGGAGAACAGATGTACTTTTACTTGGATGAATGATAAGGTGATTTATGAAGGCAACTGGTTGCACTGGATTTTAAGGGTTTTAAAGTAAAGGGAGCTGTATATAAATGTAGAAATACTTCTTTTCTGTAGTAAAGATTTTGATAAGTCCCGTATAATTTTCTTTCCAATTTTCAATCACTGTGATTGTGTCGTGACAAAAAAAGGAGGAGTTAAAGGTAAACAAAAGCTTCTGTTCTTGATTTTTATTTAAAGAACATTATTTTAATAAATAAAATACACAATACTTTACAGATGTTTTTCTGTATTTTTTTTATTTCTTCCAATTACTAATTTGAATCTAATTCTGTATTTAGACCATCTAATGTAAATGCTTTGGATTCTGATCAACATGTTTGCTTTTCATTAGTTCGGCTATAAAATCTGAAATTCTTTCCGTAACATCCAGGACCACATGTTAGGGCCTCATCAATCTTCGCTTTGCCCTTTTTCACTGTCATGTCAGACTTATTTGTTCCACATGGCTGCACTAAAATCTTCATTCCCTTCTTGCTCTGTTTAAAAAGGTTTTAGTCTACGAGCCTTTTAATAACAAAATTCTTGGGTAAATTGACCCAAATCTCATTATCTCTTTTAAACTTGAGCTAGTTGTGTGTCTGAGCTTTATTCTGTGATGTTGTCAAGATGTTTTCTGGTGCTGTCCTGTTTTTTTTTTTTTCTTAATTATTAAATATCCTCTAAACTTCTGATGTTTGTTCATCTCTGCTCCAGCCTCGGATTACGGCCTCTTCCTGTCCGATGAAGACCCCAGGAAAGGGATCTGGTTGGAGTCTGGAAGGACCCTGGACTATTACATGCTCCGTAACGGGGTAAATACATCAGTCTGTTTAACCTGCACCCACACAGGGTAGAGCTGCAATCATGGCGTAAGTTGTTTGCTTTGAACATAGAGCGAAGCTTTAGGGAACTCTTAAGCGAATGTTATGAAACTGCAAACACACACAGTCAGACAGACAGTTATCTTGGGAGCTTTTTGTGAGTCAAACACAAGAGATGGATGTGTGAATAACCTGGACCAACTCATCAGCAGTCAGTCTGTAAAAGCCTGGCTGTGGTTGTTGCGCTCTTAAATTGGTTCCCCTCTTGAAATTCACCAAAGGCAGCCCAGGTAGGAGGCGTGACTGTGACCATTTATTGTGAACCAAATCTCACCCCATTGTTGTGACTGGAAGGGGAGCAGCGGGCCGTGATAGGCAGCCGTTAAATAAGGTTTCCAGGCTTCTGTTCTTCTCTTCGTGCAACCTGGTTGCAAATGATCGTTTTCCTCCGCAGCTTCAGCTCTCTGTCCCAGTGCTGCTGAAATGTACCCTTAAAAATTCATCTCTACTAGTTTTGTAATTTTTAGCTGCTTTTTCCCCTCTTGTTTTCTTTCTTTTTTTTTTTTGAACAGGATATTCTTGAATACAAGAAGAAGCAGAGGCCCCAGAAAATCAAAATGTTGGATGGAGCCGTTAAAACAATCATGGTGGATGACTCAAAAACTGTGGGCGAGCTGCTTGTGACTATTTGCAGCAGAATAGGTACATCATAATCGTCTGATCTGCATTCCTTCTCCCCTTTCAGCAGATTGTGCTTTAAAATTGGATTTTGCAGTTGAGCAGCATTGGTTTTGCTAAGAGTAAAATCTGATCTGAACTGCTTTTATTGCTTTTTTCCATGCAGATTCATGACATTTACTGTGCCTCGCAAAAGTCCCTTCACCATCCATTTCATACAATAGTTTTTTTTATTGCCGTTTGCTGCGATAGACCTACACAGGTATCAGATAAATGTGAAGTGGGAATAAAACCATTCATGGTTTTTCTAAAATTTTTTTTTTACAAATGAAACTGTGAAGTGGGGCAGGTATGCAACCCCCTAATTACGCTGATACCCCTAAATAGAATCCAGTGCAACCAATTAGTTTTAAAAATCATCAGATTAGTAACCTGACCTCAGTCATTTAATCCAGTGTTAAATCAGAGTTTTGTTAAAGAACATTTGTGATGGAACGGCATCATGAAAACCAACAAACAGGTCAAAAAATAGAAAGGGTATGACCCAACCTCACGCCAAAATGCCCATAGTAACTCTGGAGGAGCTGCAGCATGAGTGTCCGGATCTGTGGACAGGATTAGCCATTAGCCACGCCCTCTTCAAACCGGGCCTGTATAGAAGACTGGTGAGCAGAAACATGTTGTTCAACTAAAGCAGGGAGAAGGTCTATGCAATGTTTGTCCCAATGCATACAGGATAATCCTAGAGGAAAACCAGTAGGAGGCTGTGAAACATATTAGGCTCAGGCAGAGGTTCATCTTCAATCAGGACAATGACCTTAAATATGCAGCCTGAGCTGCTATGGAATGGTTTAAATGAAAGCATATCCATGGTCCTGGTCAAAGTGCAGACCTGGATCCAATTCAGAACCGGTGCCAAGACTTGAAATTTGATGTCCACTGGCACTCTCCATCCCTGAGCTTTAGCTGTTTTACAAAGAAGAATGGGCAAAAATGTAACTTAAGACGTGGAAAGCTGGTAGGCCTACAGCGATAATTGTGATTCAAGTTGGCTTTCCAAAATATCGTCTCATTCCCAGACGTTAAATCGTAAAGAAACTAATCTTTGAAGTTTTTTTTTTTTTTACTTTTTATTCCATTTCTCAAGTATGTACTACTTTGCTTTTGATCTCTAATACATTGGGAGGTTTTGGATTTTCGATTATTGCGCTCTTCTTTGACATGACAAAGTAAAGAAAAAGTTCAGAGGGGATGAATACTTTTGCAAAGCATTGTAAGCGACAAATGGCGCTGAAAAAGTCCTATAAATCGATTCAGGTGTGTGTAACAAAAGTACCAGACTTTTTTGGAACTATATATTTTCCCTTTTGATCCCAGGAATCACAAACTATGAGGAGTACTCTCTGATCCAGGAGACGGTGGAGGAAAAGAAAGAGGATGGTATGGGTACGCTGAAGAAGGACAGGACACTGCTGCGGGATGAGAGGAAGATGGAGAAGCTGAAAGCCAAACTGCACACAGACGATGATTGTAAGTTGGAAAAGAACAAATGAACTGGCATGGAGAGTTTTCCCAACTAAATGAAGTTCATCTTTAGCAAAATACATGGATATGAGAATAACTCTGTTAACTTAGTGGCAATTTGGTGAAGTTCTCAGTCATCCAGGACACTACAGTCTTAAGAGCTTATAAATAATGCACCTGGACTTCTTCTCTTGAAGATGTTTCACCCCTCCTCCAAACAGCTTCTTCAGTTCTGAGCAGGTTAGGAGTAACAGGCTTAAAAGCTGCAATCAGAACAACCAGACCAATAGAGCTGTGAGGGCCACTAATTGGGCCGGCAAGGTCACATGAGTCACCGGCCCTACCTGCTGGTCGGTTTAATCTTTGCACCGTTATTTCATGATCCAAACATGTCGCCTTACAAGGACCTGCGAGCTTGTTTTGGTCGCGTCTCAAGGTGTGAGTGGTTATAAAACCGCCTGGAGAGAAGAGTCACGGCTTGACTGTAGGCACGAGAAAGATGACAGCTAGTCATGGTTTTTCATGCCTTGTGTGGACTCAATCAATCAATCAATCAATCAATCAATCAATCAATCAATCAATCAATCAATCAATCAATCAGCTTTATTTCTAGAGCACATTTTAAAAACCGCATGGGTGACCAAAGTGCTGTACCTTAAAACAAGAAAAGGTTAAAAAACAAGTTAAAGACAAACAAAACATACACGCACAACACCATGAGCTTAAAAACCATGGCAAGAGTATTTTTTAAAATGCCATATATGACAAGATCAACCACGTATTAAAAGCCAGGAAATAAATGTGCGATTTTAAAAACAAGAAAAGGCCTGTCTGATACTCAATGGTAAGTTATTCCATAATTTAGGAGCAGCAACAGCAAATTCTCTGTCACCTCTGAGCTTCAGCCTAGTTTTAGGGACCGTCAGCAGCAGCTGATCTAAGGGATCGGGTTGGGCAGTAAGGCTGAATCAGCTCACATAAATATGATGGTGCAAGGTTGTTCAAACATTTAAAAATGAATAACAGCTTAAAATTTATTCTGGAGTGGACAGGGAGCCAGTGAAGGGACGCTAGGAAGGGAGTGATATGGTCGCGCCTACAAGTCTGAGTTAACGAACCAGCAGCAGAGTTCTGCAGAAGCTGCAGACGGGGAAAAGAAGTCCGGCTAATTCCTATATACAGCGCATTACAGTAGTCAAGGCGAGCTGTGGTAAAAGCGTGGACTAGTTTCTCCATGTCAGGTCTTGCTAAGATTGATTTCACCTTTGCTGTTTTCTCCTTTCTGAACTAGTTGATCTGTTGTCCTCAAAAGAGTTTCTTTGGGCTTGAGAGTTAGATGAAAGGAATATCATTCCGGTTTCCAACACCCTTCACTTGAATATGGGAGATGTAGGCTACATGTACAGCGCTTACTATTAGTTGAAGCTGGAAAGCTCCCCCATGAGGCCGCGTTCAAACCTCTCCTTCCGATAAACACTCAGGAGTCTGATCTGTATTAAAATATGTGATGAACACATAGCTTTGCCTTTTCCAGGGAATGAATCTGTGCTTTGCATTCCACATTGATTTTGACCAAACTGACTTTAACGGTATGGGAAAAGTTGCAGATTGTTTTCCTTTTTATAGCGCGAGGTAAAACTAAAAGTAAAATACCGGACCGTTAAACATGCTATTCAGCTGTAGAGTACTGAGAACAAGTCAAGCAAATACACTCAGTTCCCTTCATTTGTTCTCAGTGAACTGGCTGGACCACAGCAGAACATTCAGAGAGCAGGGCGTGGACGAGAACGAGACCCTCCTGCTTAGACGCAAGTTCTTCTACTCGGACCAGAACGTGGACTCAAGAGACCCTGTCCAACTCAACCTGCTTTACGTACAGGTGAGGTACCTTCACGCGTTGTCCTTTTGCGCTGAAAGCGGTTCATCATTTGTGAAGCAGCAGTCTGTCAGTCTAAGGAACAAAGGGAACCTGTTGCTGGTTTTGAAACCAGCATGAAATTAGAAATGTTAATGGGGTTGCCAGTTCAAAGCCACATTCACGACAGACTAAAGTTTA
The DNA here is from genome assembly GCF_011125445.2 of Fundulus heteroclitus. NCBI lineage: Eukaryota > Metazoa > Chordata > Actinopteri > Cyprinodontiformes > Fundulidae > Fundulus > Fundulus heteroclitus. Next base: position 19,071 of record NW_023397372.1, on the reverse strand, counting down.
AAGTGAGAGTTGCCCAAGCTGAAAAGAGCCACCTCCACTCGCAGTTGGATTACATTAGAAGTGCTTTAATGAATCGGTAACAACAAGTGATTACTGACAAACTCTACTGATCAATGACAGGATTGGAAATAATTATAAAGATTTGTGCATCTTAAAACCTATCCACTCAATGGATGGTACTAGTTACAAAAAATATAAAAAAGCAATAAAACAGTTGGTCTTGGCATGCTGCGATAGCACAGGGGTAGTGAGCATGACGCATATACGGAGGCCTTGCTCCTCGACGCGGATGTTCAGGGCTCGATTCCTGAGGTCTTTTCCCGCATAACCCCCCCAACCTCCAAAACCCCCTTTCCTGTCAGCCTACTTTGTGAAGAAACAAATCCCTGAAAAAAAACAAGCAAAAGAAAAACATTTGATCTTTTCTTCAGTAACATTTCTTCAAAAGTTTCCTTTAGAATCTGCAGACCATAATTTTTCTGTTGTTGTTGTTGTTGATTATCAAAATTCATATTACTGGAAAATAGAAAGGTGTAAGCTTTTAATGTTTATAAGGCAACACAAAAATGTATTCGGGCTGTTTTGGGACAGTGTAAGACAGTTGACGCTTTCTCAGATTATTTTCTTTAACTAATTTAACCGCTTTGTTGCGCTAAACAGGCACGAGACGACATCCTAAACGGTTCCCACCCAGTGTCATTTGACAAAGCCTGTGAGTTCGGAGGCATCCAGGCCCAGATCCAGTTTGGACCTCACATAGAGCATAAACACAAGCCTGGATTCTTGGAGTAAGTAGTTGTCTTCATTTGATGCTTTCTCGGGGTTAAACCGTTAAGATTTAGGAATATAATAAATATGTTAGAATTTGAATAATAAAAACTGTAAGTCATCTTCATTAGAGGAATTTCTGCCTGTAATGTATTTAATTTCTTTGAAGTCTGAAGGAGTTCTTGCCCAAAGAGTACATAAAGCAGCGAGGAGCTGAGAAGAAAATATTTCAGGTGTGTTAATTTCATCCTCAGATTGTTGTTTTTCACTTTAACGATTTTGCATTAAGTGATAAGTTGCTCAAAACAAAATCACACCTGCAGGAACACAAAAACTGCGGAGAGATGACAGAGATCGAAGCCAAAGTGAAGTATGTCAAACTGGCGCGGTCTTTGCGGACGTACGGTGTCTCCTTCTTCCTCGTCAAGGTAAGCCTGAAGCTTTGCCTTTGCAAAAAGATCCTAACGAGCTGCAGGAAATATTCTGAAATGCTTAAATGGAAGCACAGAGAAGCAGCAGAAGTCTGCTGCAGGCGGTTCAGGTGGCGCTGGAAGGCAACGCATGCTCTCAGTGCGGCAGAGGTGGTTTCAGAGCGAGCATGGAGAGAGAGAGTGGATGTACGATAGTTGGGCACGTTGAGCAGGCAGAATCCAGGGGATCACGGCTTTGTGGAAACCTTTACTTCTCATTTATCTGCTGTGACACTGGGCTCCTAACACGGTTTTGTGTTGTATAAAGATGATCTCTATTTAATCTTAGGGTATCGGTTTGCAAAAAGGGATTTAAATTTTTTTTTTTACTTTATTCACTGCAAAAAGGGAACTAAAAGTAAGTCAAATTTTCTTGAAATTAATGTATTTTTCCTTGATTTGAGCAGGTAAATAAGACTATTTGCCAATGGAGTAAGATTTTTGCACTTAAAATAAGGAACAACTCATCTTTTTTCAAGTGCAATTTATCTAATGATCTTATTTTAAGCATCAAAATACTCATTCCATTGGCAGATAATCTTATTTACCTGCCTAAATCAAGGAAAAATACACAAATTTCAAGAAAATTTTACTCACTTTTAGTTCCCTTTTTGCAGTGTTCCTCTAGTATTAACAATTGATTATTTATTGTTAGAAAAAAGTTGCTTTATTGCCGTTCCATCAGACAGTTTAACCACTAGAAAATAAGGGCAACGATTAGGCATAAAGAATTAAATCAATGTTGTTAGATCTTCCAAATGTAGCTCACATGCTGCAGTTTCCGCTCTGCCTCTTTATTCCTCCCAAAAAATGACACAGAAATCTGAAAGTGTCCTTCAGCCTCTTGAACAGTCTAGCGTCGTGTCTCCTCTCGGCTTTGCCGCGTCTGAACCCTGAGGGTGCAGCAGAAACAACCCTGGAAAACTTCAGCCCGCAGCCCCTAACCTTTAACTCTCAGAGGCCCGTGGAGAGTTTATGGTCCCTGCAGGACATTTGCACACCTCACCTCTCTGCCCCTCACGTCGCAGCCCATCACATTTTCCCAGTCTGCCCCCCCCCCCCCCCCTCGCCCCCACCCCCCGCTTCACTCCCCCAGAAGACGTTTGCTCTTTTACACACTTAGGAAATCTTTCCCAGCTGCTAAGACTGATGAAAACCTGTGCCGGTAAATAACTGACAAACAAGTTAATCTTTAACGATGAGGTGTAGTAATTTATTTATATTTTTTTGCTTGAATCTGCATTCAAACTGTCTAGTTCTTTTTCTCAGGTAAAGTAGTTTATACCTAATCTCTGGTTCAGGAGTGGCTTAACGGCAGGAATGTGACAGTTGCTGTCCATGTGAAGGACTTGAAGCGCTGACTCACACCTTGGCAATCTCCCAGAAACTCTCGATTTGGCAAAATTATCTCCAAGCTGCGTTATCTTGGATTTATTTATTTTTTTATTTTTTTTTTGTACCTTTTAAAACCACGTCTTTTGCTTCCACTCAACTGTCTATGAATATGTTTGGATGCAGTAGTCTGAACTGCAAGCTTTTATTTTGTGATTATGTGTGCCACGACATTTCTGGGTAAAAAAAAAAAAAAAGAATTGTATTGGTTTTAATTTTATACTCACAATTTCTGAGGAACTAAATTTGGGGTTTTTACTTGCCGTACTAATGAGATTAAACGGAAACAAACGCTGCAATTTATCATTCTGTGTGCCTTTACACTTCTCATATTTTGAATTGAATAAAAACTTTATCTGCTTCTAATTTGTCAAGAGGCGCTGTGCATCGGGTGTAGTGTTTGAAGCTTAAACGTTATCTACGGATGCGTTTGGTCTAAGTCGAGTCTTTTCACTGCAGGAAAAGATGAAGAGCAAAAACAAGCTTGTGCCTCGGCTCCTGGGTATCACGAAGGAATCGGTGATGAGAGTGGATGAGAAGACCAAAGATGTGGTTCAGGAGTGGCCGCTCACCACCGTGAAGAGGTGGGCCGCGTCCCCCAAGAGCTTTACGCTGGTAAGGCCGCCGCACTCAGTCTGGAGGAGAGAAGCACAGTCAGCCCGGTGGTTTACAGGATTTCGTGCTTAGTTTTGAAAAGTGTAAGAGAGTATAGAAAATAGTTTTCCACGTCAGGAGAAGAATAGGGGAAAAAAAGAAAACGGGGTCTGGAAAAGAATCGAGTTTCCAGACATCGACGACCTGAAAGAGAACAATTTTACATTTGTATTTCAAATACCTCCTTTATATGTTCAATTTTCCCACATCAAAAAGTTTCCTTTATCTTATTAATTATTTGGGTGTTTGAGTTACTGACAGGAAAAATGGGGATAAAATCCGACAAAAAAAGCCAATTTTTGATGGTTATTCAGCCTGTAGACCTTCTCAGATCAGGGTTGTCAGCGGCACATGTGGTTCTGCCTATGGGGCTGGTTCAAATGCTGCACAAATTCAGTTATTTGGGTCCTTTTTATATGTAGAAAAAGGTTATCAAAAACTTGTTTAGAGATAATCCAGTCTATATTATTCAAACTTTAGTCTTTTAGATTACCAAACAAAAAAAGTAATTAAAACAAAACAGTGAAATACAAACTTTTACGCTGCTGGATCGGACGCTAACTTGTCTCTGGATTTGTTAAGCACACAGATAATAAACCCACATTTGTTAGGGTTTTGTGCTCAAATATCCCAAATATAAAAAAAAAACAAAAAAAAACCGTATGGATGTATTTTATGTTTTTTAGTTTTAGACTCTTAAAAAAAAGATGTAGTAACCCTGACTGTTACTTTTGCTCTGCTGCCACAGAAATGTTTTTTTTTTACTTACATGTTCCAAGCCTCTTCCTCCATTTGTCTCCTTCAGTCACTGAACAAATTATTCTCTCTTTTCTGTCAATATCTCTCCTCTGTGTCACCCAGGAGTCCAGCAGAAAAAAAACGGCGTTTCAGTCTTGTAGGATCTCTGTCGCTGGCTAATTGACACGGTGTAATATGTGGCGGCTAATTTGTTGGAGGGCTTAACCATTCAGGCTGGGTCTATATGTGTGTCGCTGATTTAGACGTCATTTAGCTTCTCTCTCTTAAGCCTTTTTTAACATTTTAGATGGAAACATGCTTAAAAAAAAAATAGAAGCTGCAGCCAAATCATTCCCCAAGGAGGCTGTTAGTTTTCCGGTATTAAAGTTTACCTAGGGAATGCCTCTCGGGCTAATCTAACTCTCTGCGTGCCGCCGCAGCTTCGTATCAGCCGGCACATTGTGCGGCGCTCATCTGAGTCGAAGCCGTCTCCATGGATTCGCATTAATCCTCCCAGAAAATCCTCAGCATGTACATCGTGCACGCTCTGCTTTTTGGCTGCTACCTTTTCCGCTTCACACAAATCGCTTGTCCCCCTCCGTGTCTGCGTTTCTGCAGGACTTCGGGGAGTACCAGGAGAGCTACTACTCGGTGCAGACCACCGAAGGGGAACAGATCTCTCAGCTCATCGCCGGCTATATTGATATCATCCTCAAAAAGGTGAGACACTTTTCACTGCCGGCGCCTAATGGTGATGATTCAATATTCTCCCCAGGGCTACATGTTTTCAGCTTGGGGGATGATTGATGGAAAGCATGCCGCTCTGTCAAACAGATGTACGTAGACGAAAAGAAGCAGAGGAAGGCTGGCTTTCTGTGGGGCTGATATGCAGCGGGAGCTCTTAATCTTAAACCTAGAATGTAACTTTTTAACTAATAAAATGTATTTTTTTTTTTTTATCTGAAATGTGTATCTTGATACCGGAATGTGTGATGGAGATGTTTGGGTGGCAGCTTGAAGATCTGGCATCATCTCCTGATTTATTTTCCTCCATACAAATACACAGAACTCAGCTAAGCCTCAGCCTAATCTCCTGCTCTTTTTTCCTCTTTCCTGCAGAAGCAAAGCAAGGACCGTTTTGGATTAGAAGGTGATGAGGAGTCAACAATGCTGGAGGAATCGGTTTCTCCTAAAAAGTATGTAAATCAGACCAGCAAACGCCTTTTTTTATATATACATGAAGCCTGGTTTGTTATTTGCAGCTTTTAACAACTTTGCCCTGTTGGGGACAAATAATGATCTTCGGATTGTATTCTGTTGTACTCCATTTTTAATAAGGACATTATACTGGTGTTGAGCACATAAAGAGCATACAAAGCTTTGTACACCTCATTCTAACAACTCACAGTTGAAGCGTCCGTTTATCATCCTGGGAACACATCATTAGCATTATTCTTCATTCGGTGAGATGAATATTACCTCATCTAGCCCAAGGTTAAACTGTGTTTTTCTGTCTGTTCTAGGGTGATAGTTTTCCCACTTTCAGCTTTTTGCTACATTTGTGAAAAAAAAACAATGCTGTTTTTTTTTTTTTTCCCAGCTGCGCCGGTGCTAAAGGCAAAAATCTGTAATGCTGCAGAAGTATTGCACACCCAACTTTGCAAATCTATTCTGCAGCAAAACAAACAAGCCTTCGTTTGCTGAAGGTGGAACGATTTTGTCCAGTCGATCTGTATCACGTTTGAGCTCTTTGTAGCTAATGTGCACAATCCATACTGGCTCAATGTGATGGGAAATGTGTCCCGTTAAAAAAAAAAGAAAAAAAAAAAAGAAGGAAATCTAGAACAACAATCTTTTTTCTGTATTTGTATTTTTAAGCTTTGCTTCTTGCGGAAAACAAATTTAAAATAATTATCTGGCAAAAGCATTCACACCTCGTTAACTTTTCCACTATTTGTCACATTACAGCTAGAAACATAATTCATCATAAAGGGATTTTGTGTGATAGATGAACACAAAGTAGGTCGTAAATGTGAAGCGGAAGAAAATGGGCCCCATGGGCTTTCAAAACTGAATACAGTTGAAAATCAAAAAAGAAAAAAAAAAGGTGCTTGCCCTTATATTGAGCCCCCAAACTCAGATTGCTCTAAATAAAGTTTTTTACAACCAGTTGCCTTCAGAAGTCACTGCCTTGGTCCACCTTTGTGTAATTTAATCTTAATGAATGCAGTTTTTCTTTGAAGCCCGTGCAAGTTTTTTTTAGAGAACATTGGTGAACAAACGGCATCATAAAGCGGAAGAAACACAAGTAAGTTACGGGGAGATTTACCTTACAACAGGGGAACTACCCTAAAGATGCAGCTGAAGCTACGATGGAAAGTGTATTCTCATGTTCGTCTGACAGAGCGAAAATCCTGACCTGAATCAAACTGAGAACATTTTTCCAAGACTTGAAAACGTCCATCTTTGTGTGTTGCATTAAACTTGTAAGAAAGTCTGAGCGTGAATCCTTTTGCTTGCCACCGACAAAACACATTTCTCCATGAACGTCGACCTAAAACATCATAGACACTGCGATGCTGAAAGTGTACATGCTTTGCCTCTGCAGGTCAACGATACTTCAGCAGCAGTTTAACCACGTGAGCCAAGTGAACGAGAGCTCCGTGGCGGTGCCAGGGGTGATCCGCTCTGGCTCGATCGGCACAGAGTCGCTCAGCATGGGCACCATGCCGTCCCCGCAGCAACAGATCACCATGGGTCAGATGCACCGCGGCCACATGCCTCCGCTGGTATAAAATGAGCGTACAGATGCTGCATGGCGTCTTTACAGAGCTTCACTGAGTTTTCCAGCCATTGTTATTAGATTCTGATAAGGTAAGCTAACACGGTAAGCTAATTGTTTTTTTTTTATCAATTGTTTGTATGCAGAGTTCAGCGCAGCAGGCTCTGATGGGAACCATCAACACCAGCATGCAAGCCGTTCAGAAGGCCCAGATAGACCTGGGAGAGGTCGACGACCCCCCTCCCCTGGGCCAGGACATGGTAGAGTTACTCTCTTATACTTAAAGGAAGCCTAATTGTGTAATTTCAGCAAACATCCAGCGATGAAACCTGCTAAACGTGCTCATGTGGAAAAAAATTATAAAAAAAAAAAAAATGTGTGCTTTGTCGTCTCCGTTCAGGCGTCCAAAGTGTGGATCCAGAACAAGGTGGACAAATCCAAGCACGAGATCCACTCACAGGTCGACGCCATCACTGCTGGAACGGCCTCTGTCGTGAACCTCACAGCCGGTGAGTGGCACAAGACGTCACGTCGGCTTTTTTGTTTTTATTTAACTGTGTCTGCAGCAGTTCTGCAAAGTTAGATTTCAGGGTCCAGAACCGCAAAAGCTTAAATGTAAATGTGAACAGATTTTACCCACATTTTTTTTTACAAGTGCATTTCAGGCGTGGTGTGCTCTGCAGTTAAAATTATTTGGCCAGTGTCTTTGGGTAAAGTAGAGCTTTTCCATCAGCCTTCTGTTCATTAAAAGCCGTGTAAAATCTGATCGTTCCCTCGTTATCCTGCTGTGGTTTGGAGAACGTGGTCTGGCAGCCCGCAAAGCGATTTCTTCATTTTCTTTTGCCTCATATCTTTTGTCAACTAAAAGATAACCCAAGCTCTTGAGCCAGCTTCCCACAAGCAAACCGTTTTGCGCCGCCTCCTTTACGTTTAACCTGATGTTGTCGTCCCCCATTTCCTCTCCAGGTGATCCCACTGACACAGACTACACAGCGGTGGGCTGCGCCATCACCACCATTTCCTCCAACCTGACGGAAATGTCGAAGGGTGTGAAGCTGTTGGCCTCGCTGATGGAGGACGACGTGGGAGGAGGCAACGACCTGATGAAGGCTGCCAGAACGCTCGCCGGAGCCGTGTCCGACCTCCTGAAGGCCGTGGAGCCGACGTCCGGAGAGGTGAGACAAACTTTCAAGCTTCGATCCACCCTCTGTTCTACCCTCATGCTTGAAATCTTGTCTCTCCACTTCAGATCTTTATGAAAACACATTTTTCAGACCGAAACGGCTTAATTATACGCGGCAAAGAGTCGCCCCTTCTTATCTGAATTCAAGCAGCAAAACAAACCCCTCGGCTGTTGTGCTTCAGACCTGATGTCAGACCACCAGCCTAAAAGTCTAATTAAATTTGTCACCCAGCAGCTGCATCCCAAGACAACTCATCCTCTCTTAATAATTCAGTCTCTTTCCTGGTCCAAAACCTAACCCAATTACGTAAACATCCTCATCTGCTTGCCTCCAGCAAACTGAAATTTCCTGGATGATCAAAAAAAAAAAAGAAAGAAAAAAAAATGGATGCAAGACCGCTTAAAAAGGTCCGTCCTGGAGCTGGTTTAGTACTGCTGCAGGGAAGAAATACAAATATGTATTCAGATTTGATGTTTTTCTCTAAATCTGTTGGTGTGTGATGGAACAAACAAGAAGTTTATATATAAAAACCAACCAATACTGAGATAGATGACTGTAATACTATCAGCATAGTGCAAGAGATTTAAATACAGCTCCAGGTTCTGATTGATTTTTGCCTCTTCTGTTTGTGTGACCCTGCAGCCCAGACAAACGGTGCTGACGGCTGCAGGCAGCATCGGCCAGGCCAGCGGAGACCTCCTGCGCCAGATCGGAGAGAACGAGACAGACGAGAGGTTCCAGGTAATTCGTCAGCTTGCGTTTTCAGCTCACATATCAACACAAACCGTTGGCTCTGAGCTGTACTTTACGAGAACGACGTCTAAATAAGCTTGTGCGGATGTATGCTGACCCTCTCCCACTGTTTTCATCCGGCGTTATAGGATATCTTGATGAATTTGGCCAAAGCAGTGGCCAATGCGGCAGCCATGTTGGTGCTGAAGGCCAAGAACGTGGCCCAGGTTGCGGAGGACACCGTCCTACAGAATCGGGTCATTGCTGCCGCGACACAGTGCGCCCTGTCCACCTCCCAGCTTGTGGCATGTGCAAAGGTACAACAACAGGATCCACTGTGATAGTTTACAACATTCTCAAAAAGGGAAACTTAATTATTATGTAGAGTAATTCCACACGGGGATCCTATGTACTCTTGAAAAGGATGGACTCTATCATTTTGGGAAAAAGTTTCAGTTTCTATACATATCTTTATATTGTGACGATGGTCTGTCTCATTTGTTGGCTGGTTACAATTCTTTGGGGTATTTAAGTTACTAGCTGATAAATGCAAATACTCGGTTATCAGCAACAACACAATGCCATTGCTTCTTTGGCCTCTTCTGTCCCAGTTTAAACTATCCGAGGTTCTTGAACTGCATTCGGTTTAAATACCAAAGTATTTTCCTGATGCGTCTCAGTAATCCAGGTAGAAAATTGCAAAAAGAAAAAGAAATTGGATATATTCTCTGGACGGGTTCTTCTTTGTTGAAACGTTCCATCTCTTCTCTGAGCGATGACTTCAGGCCGTAGGTAAACTCAGCAGTGCTTTAAGTGCGACAATCAAAAGCCTGATTGTCCTCTTTTTAACTTATTTTGCAGAGTAATAAAATTCCTTCTTTCTGTGATGTTAAAGTATCACTGATCAAAACTCGGGGCATGAAGGATCTTTTAATTTAGGACAATCTGGTCCAGATTAGTCTGTATAATTTCATTCATCTAAATTTGTCCAGATGCCAAAAAAAACAGTGAAATAGTCCTTTACAACACACCATATTTTAAAGTTAGCTTCAGCAATGTATTTTAAATCTGTTAAAAACTTGGTTTAAGCATTTATTCCTGTTGATTTGATGGGGATTAACAAATAGAATTATACTAAGAGCCAATAAAAGCATTTGTTAAAACAGAAATGTCATTCTATATGCGTCGCATTGTGAGAAGTCTGCCAACTCGTCAGTTGTTGGGCAGACAGTCATTGACACACTTCAATTTAATTAAATTTTATTTATATAGCACCAATTCATGATGCGTGTCATCTCAAGGCACTTTACAAAGTCCAGTCACATTGAGGGTAAGCACCAAAAGATCACTGATGCACATATTGGCTGTTCTGAGTGCTGTAGCCAACCATATAATTAGAAAGTTAAGTGGAAGGTAAAAGTATGGAAGAGAAAAAAAATGCACAAAGGGGATAATCCCGATCTTGGGAGGATGTGGTCAGTGCTTCAAGAGCCACTACTCTCAGCTTTATCCAAAATATGGGCTAAAAAGTTGCCTTTCTTTCTTGTGTTAAGTCACTCCTGAACCAGATACAACATTTTAAGTATCTTTCCTGGAGAAGGAAAATAAGGAATCAGCTGTCCCTAAGTAGAAGTGATGTATGGGATAATTTCAAGTGGAAGATGAGACTCACCAGACCGAACAATGCGGACCGACTGCAGACTGCTAATAAGGCAATCTGGGTTGATCTCCTCCGTGACACCCTGCAGTAAATCATTGCAAAGCGGATCTGACCAAGTATTGAGCACAACTACTGTGCAGTGTATGCACATACATTTCTGTAAGTCAATATTTCTATGTTAAAAATCTGTGTTTTTTTTGTATTGGTCTTGTATAATAATCAAGTTTTTTCTAAAAAAAATAATTTTGTGTTTTCATCTGCTAGAAGCCTTAATCTTCTAAATTAAGTCTAGAAACGCATCGCCCTCTGGGTAATGAATCTTCATTAAATGAGTTTCACTTTCTGATATGAAATACAGAAATAAATTAGGATTTCAAAGCTGTTCTAATTTACTGAGAAGCACCTGTATGCTAACATTGCATAATTGACTAGGGTTTATTAATATTAAGTAGACTTGGGTGTTAAAATTTCCTGCAAATTATTTTTGCAGGCATGATGTTGCTCTGGTGTACCATTAAACACTTTGTGTTTTTCCTCGTTTCTCTAAACCCTAACCGTACAGCCCTCAGGTGTGTAATTAGTTTTAATGCCCTGCAGGCTCTCAGCCGGAACATTTTCACTTATCAACGGCACTGCGCTGAGATTATCTGCTGAATCACGCTCAAATCATAATTTCTTCTTTTTTTTTTTCTTTTCTTTTTTTTTTTTTGGATTGTTGATTTGTTTCCCTTTTTAAACTGAAAAAGTGGATCGTTGGGATCAAAACGAGTGGACTGTTTTGAGGAACATTCAAAAGATGAGTTTAAATGTTTTAACCGGAGGATAATCGTCCACTCAGCGATGATCACTTGTGCCCCTGCTGGTGACAGAAGTTAAATATTACCTTTTTTGATAGTTTGAAAACACTTCTAACCCTGTGGTTGTTCCAGGTGGTGAGCCCGACCATCAGCTCCCCGGTTTGTCAGGAGCAGCTGATCGAAGCCGGGAAGCTGGTGGACCGCTCGGTGGAGAGCTGTGTCCAGGCCTGCCTCTCGGCCACCGAGGACGGGGAGCTCCTCAAGCAGGTGAGCTTAATTCATGGACAGATGTGCGACAAATCTCCACTCTGCTTTGGTTCAGTTGATTCTTTTTTTTTCTAGCATTACCCAAACAGACCTTAGTTTAATTTGCTTAAAAGCCGAACCGGTGATGTTTTTGTATGGTGTGCTGAAGGTGAGCGCGGCGGCGGGCGTTGTGAGTCAGGCCCTGGCAGATCTCCTGCAGCATGTGCGTCAGTACACGGCGAGGGGCGAGCCGATCGGGCGCTATGACCAGGCCACAGACACCATCATGACCGTCACAGAGAGCATCTTCAGTTCAATGGGAGACGCAGGTGAGTCTACAACTAATACAAGATGTTGTAAAGCACAGAATTGCAGAAAAGTATATAAAGATGTATCGACTAAGAATGCGTCTTGCATCTGAAAAGCAGTAATTCTAGATTGGATTTCCATGAGAGGATGTTTTTTTTTTTCTCCACTTTTCTCTTTGCGGTATTGCTCTATTGTTTGTAGTTTGGGCCAAGCTTCATTTGTCTGACAGATGGCCTCGAGTTTGTCGGACAACCAGCTGCGGATTTTTTTCTTTCAAACATGAAAATCTGGTAATCGACCATAATGTCAGTTTTTGGGGTTTGCAAATTTTATCCTTATATTTATCCCCTGAAATTATCTGATTACCATCAAACCTTTCCACATTAAAATGCAACTTGGCAAGGCAAAGTTCTGCTGTTTTCATCTTGTTAGAGGGGAGAGGTTGTCTTCTGACAATCATTCAGAACAAGACCTGCTTGTTGAGTCCCTTCAGAGCTGTAAGAAACAATGCCGCGCTGAAATCTGTTGCTCGTTTTTTTTTTCCACACTTGCAGTTGGATTTACATAATTTTAGAATCCTCTAACGTTCCTTTTGTCCTCATTTGTAAAACGCTAAAACTAAAAGAAAGCATTCTTGTTTATATAATAGAATATATACCAGTAGTATATATTATTACTTTATATTCAGTCAGGCCTGGGTGACACGGTCAGTCGTTTTTTCCTGTTAAATGTACACTAAACATGCATTTTATTTTCTTTAAAGACACTCTTTGTGTTTTTTTTTTTTTTTCAATCTATTTATGGACCACAGTAAAATCGGATAAAAAGACAACACTGCTGTTAGTTTTTCATGCTCAGGTGATGTTTTCTTGTCTTATTGAGGAAATGAATCTTTCAGACATATTTGATAGATATAAATATCTTGATTTGCCCATATGGATTATGTTTATTAACGTTTAAGACTTTTTTTAGTGCATAATCTGAATGTTCGTTTACAGAACATTCACAAAGTTTGCGCAAACCCCGACTAATCAGAACCCTTGGTTTGTAGTTTCTGAGTGATGCCTCGTTGTGGCTTTGCTCCCATCCCGGCCTGTCTTCGCCTCAGCTTTTACTGACACAGTGATGTGTTTGAAGTGACTGTTGTCAGCGGAAAGCACAGAGAAAAGCTGACAGTCGTGTTAACAAGTCTGACAGCAGAGAAAGACCAGTGGGAAGAAAGAAAATGCGCAGAGAAGGTTCTCGGCTTGGAGGTCAGCTCGGGCAAATGGATCGGCCCGATAAGAACGGTGAAATGTCTGTTTTGATCTGCTGCGACATGTTGGATTAAAACTGCCTCTCATGTTCTACCTGGTAATAAGAAAGAGTTTTAACCCAAAATACTTTCTTTTTCTACCCCTTGTGCAATGCATATTGGTTCAATTTTCTGATAAATTAGATTTTATTCAGCTTTACCAGATGCATAGCTAGATGAGATTTGTTGCAATGGCTCAAGAAAAGTGCAAAAACCAAGCAGCTTCATTTTGTATGTAACATTTGCAAAAATACAACAAAACAAACCCTAAAAAATTTAGAAAAGGGAAAAATATGTATGAATAATGGCAGAAATGCTAAAAATTGTAATCATACAGTAAGTTGCTGAATGTGAACTAAATGAAAATTGCATAAATTGTATATAGAAAGAAAGGCAGAGGAATGTTGCGCCCCTGGGGCAGACCACTAATCGGTGTCAGGTGAGAGGTGCAGAAGCGGGGGATGTGTGGAACCTGGCCGTCCCCTCCACAGCAAATACGTCAAACCAATTATCTGTTCAATTTAGTAAGTAAAGCTTTTATAATAAACACATTGATTAGATTCAGTAGTATTTCTGTTAATTTGGACAATTAACAGAAGGAAAACCCAATAGAGACGATTCAGATTTCACACAAAACAGATAAAAGGGGGTCTTTACGTGTTAAATGCTTTTGATACATAATGTATTAAAGCATTTCATTCACAAGTTCCCTTATGGCATATACTGGGACCAATGCAGTCGTTTGTGGTCAGCTATGTGCAAAGTTGCAAATTAAACCGAAGACTTGGGGAAGTGTGTGAAGACATCAGAATGTCAGTATAAAAAGTCTGAGGAACTAAAAATTTGGCGCCAGAAAAACAGAATTTGACGCGATCCATTTTAGAATGAGCATCGTGGTTCTTCTTGGCATGGTTTGGTTACTGTGAACATTTTGACTTTTACTTCACCCCGTTCTACTTCTCCGTTACCTCTCCCCCCGTGTCGCCCTGCAGGAGAGATGGTGCGGCAGGCTCGGGTTCTGGCTCAGGCCACGTCGGACCTGGTGAACGCCATGAGGTCCGACGCTGAGGTCGAGGTGGACGTCGACAACTCCAAGAAGCTGCTGGCAGCTGCCAAGCTGCTCGCAGACGCCACCGCAAGGATGGTGGAGGCAGCGAAGGTGAGCAGCCTGGCGGGTGGAGCCATCTTATATTAGTGTCTTGTTTTCTGTGGTAGGTAGATGTCAGATTACCTGACTCCGCCTGATAGATTTGCTCCGCAAACCTTGAAAGCTCGCGAGATCAGGATGGTCTCACGAGGCTAGATGTCAGAGGCTCTAGATACAAACCGCATGTAGCACTAAAATAAATCAGCAAATCCAAAGGGAAAAATGTTTATCTCTTAAATTGTTTTTCTACATTATAGGCTGAGAGGGATGTTTAGTGACTATTGACCCCATGTCCACCACTGGAGAAACATTTTGAAACATTCTTTAAGTTTTTAAGCAATACTTCTACATTTCAGTGTGTTTTTAAGGCCAACCTAGCCTCTAATAGGTTGACGACAGTGGTGACATTTTTCAAAAGCCAGGTAAAGGGCTGAGCTCTGCTTCTCTGACCTTTCTCTATGACAGCAAAGAGAGCAAAGACTCAGAGCCGGGAACCACAGCAGTAGTGTGGGTTGTTGCAAAAATTGGACTGAGAAGTACACGTATAGGCACTGAATTCTGCTTTGTCCTGTTAGTGGCTCCTCGGTTTCTTGATAAAAGATGACATTTAAAGCATCTGTTGGTTGAAAAAGAAAATACTGCAACAACATAAAGTTTTTTTTTTTTTTTAGTTGCCAGCTTAAGAAAGAGGTACTTAAGGTCCCTGCTCAGTGTAAAAACATCTGGGATTTGTTTTTATCATTTTCTAAGTCTGGATGATTATAAAAAAAAAAGAATTTGTCTGGAAATGTTTTATTTTTTTCAGACTTTTTAGGCAAGGCAAGGCAAATGTATTTGTATAGCACAATTCAGTACAGACACAATGCAAAGTGCTTTACATGATTAAAATATAACAAAAATAAAACAGAAAAATAACCTTTTGTTTACTAAGGACGAAGGTCTAATAGTGCCTGATAAATACAGTGGTTGTTATATTGATTTGTTTAGACATGCTTTATCTGTATTAGTATTTTGATTTTAACAAATTGACTGAATGGACACTCATTCAAAAATCAAAGAAGGATCTTTTCCCTACTTGTTTGGTCTCTATACAACTGTAAAAACAGATTGAACTGGTTCTTAAACTAGATTTTGATTGCCAAACGAGTCATTAAAACTGCTGTTTTAGGAATTTTTACAAAATCTTTAAGATTTCAATGTTGAGAAATGATTAGGTCTAGTATACTCCATTCCTTAAAAGTCCAGAAGTTATAGATTTTAAAATGGAGCTAAGTTTGCCCGGATGCCACAAAAGTGGTTAAATGGCCCAAAACCACACTATGAAAATAAGAAGCCATGTGCTGTTTCTTTCTTTGTGGAACATGTTTCTTAATAAGACCTCACGGCTGTTAGTTTTTACTCAAATGACACCAGAAGTTTTTGTTTTTTTTGTTTTTTTTAAAAGTACCATAAATGTTTTATTAAAAAGTGACGTCTTTGAAAGTGTGGATGTTTGTAATGGAAAATGTGTAGGAAGCCTGGGGATGGTTGGTCTGTTGTCAGATTTTCCTATTCAAAACGCATATCTTCAGATTAATTATTACCAATGAAAATGTGACAATATATTTAAATCAAACTATACATTTTATCAATTGATGTTTCTCTAATTATCTCTAACATTAATCTTTGCGGGGGAGAAGACTTATTATATAAGTCTTATATCATAAATAAAAACAATAAGTGCAACATATGCAGAAATAAACTCAACCCGTACGGCCTTTAAATTCACACTCTGCTCTTTGTTACGCCTCACATTATCAGAGCAGCAAGATTAAAAGTAAAAGAGAAAAACCAACTATCACCAAGTCGTCTCCCCCGCTCTCCCATCCATCTGCTCTCTCTCCAAATCAGTCTCATTATCTGTCGACTGGACCGCGCTGGTATTAATAACGCTCCTCTTCCTCCATGGAAATGAAAAGATGCCCTCCAGCTGGTTAGCAGAGCTTGATGCCAGATTTCTCGCCATCACAGCTGTAAATTTAGCTGCGTTAATGGAGGCGGAGGCCAGCCGTTGATTTGGCAACTAATTATTAATTTAATTCACTTCATTAATTTCTCTGTGGTGTCTTTTAAAAATGGTGTCAGGTTATGATGTGTTTTAGTCTGTAAGCGAGCAACTTTGGAGGTTTTTTTTTCTCCATGAGGAACTGTTGCATAAAATTGGGATGTTTTTTTTTTTTCTTTAACACTATGGCTTGTCAAACAATATATATATAGTGTTGAAATATTGCTCTTGTTCGCAGTGGAATACAAAATTACCCTAATGATGCGTTGTTATGGAATGCCGTGTTCTCAGTTATTAACTTAATAGCTGCATGCTTTTTCTACGGCGGCAGGAAGCTTTTAAAGTGTTAGCTTACGGTCAAAAAACATTCACTGGATGAAAACAAGAAGAGAGGAGAAGGGACGGAGCTCTTAATATTAATAATTATGTCTAGGTTTAACAACTGTAAAGAGGGTATTTTTTTTTTTTTTTTTACGTGGTAAAATGGTAATAATCTAAACGACCAACTAAATAACAGGATTACTAATATAGAAATGCTGACCACCTATAAAGTCTCTTTGTATTGGTAAGGGCTCTTTAAGCTTGAATTAATGCCTGAATGGATCAATGTGGTTATCCCTGTTATTCGAGCGTCTTTTTCTGCCACTGTTTTCTTCCACTTAACTTTCTAAATTATATATTTGGATACAGCGCTGAACAACTGTTGTGTAAGCAGTCTTCTTCATGATTGTCAGACATAGGCAAGGCAAATTTATTTGCGTAGCACATTTCAGTACAGAGACGATGCAAAGTGCTTTACATGATTAAAGTATAGGAAAATAAAGCAGAATAAAAGCAAGTTGGAATAAAATGTAGAAAATAGAAACTAAAAGAAAATATTAAAAACCGTTGCACTACAAACTTGACCTAATGATGTTTCAGTAAAACAGTCAAAGGCAATCCTAAACAAAAGTGTTTTTAAAATTCTTATATTGACCTTGTTTAGTATCCAAATGTTGAATTGCACATTTCTGTAAATAAAGCCTTAAGATTACTGCACAAAAAAACCCCACTGCAAGCATGAGTGCATGATTGAAGGAGCCCTGAGGGATTAATTCATGCAACATCACAGTTATTATCAGACTTCTTGGACCTGGACGCAGATCTTATCAGACCCTAAGACTATTTATGCATGCTTTAATATTTTATTATATTAAAAAAAACTGTAAATACTAAGTCTGTTTCTGTCTCTAAAGAAATTTCATCATGATAACATGGTGACAATAAAGATTCCTGATTCTTTAAATTGGCAGAGAAACTTAAATAAGTCCTATAGCTGTCCGCCACAATCATCACATAAACAGAAGTGCATTCCTGAACTATATCCCTCTCCTTTTTAAATACCGGAATGACTCAACTTGTACATGATAACCTGAGATGCGCCTTGGTGTGCCAACGTGTGTGTTCTCAGGGCGCAGCAGCGTACCCAGAGAATGAGGACCAGCAGCAGAGACTGAGGGAGGCTGCTGAGGGGCTGCGAGTGGCCACCAACGCTGCGGCTCAGAACGCCATCAAGAAGAAGCTCATCAACAGACTGGAGGTCAGCGAGGCAATTTCAGCCTGGAGAAAAAGCAAAAAAAAAAAAAAAAAAAAAGTTTAATTATCAGTTAAATACCACTGCTTTCTTACCTAATATTCATCTCCACCGTTTTCTGTGACTTGTTTGACGTCCTTATAGCGTGTAACCTTTGTGAATGTGTGCATGTTAATCCCATTTAGAAGGGAAGGAGCAGCGTTGCGCTTTTGAAGAAAACAATAAGAGGGAACGTGGTTTCTGTAGTTGTTCATCCCCAGAACATGGACTCTGGTTGGGGGGAAAAAAAATCACATTTTCTCTTAGAAAATGAATTGTGTGGGCATGCTCCGCTGATGTAGGGGTAGTGAGAACCACCCATGTACCCCTAGCCCTTGACGTGGCTGACCCGGGTTCGATTCCGGCCTGTGGTCCTTTCTTTCCCCTGCCCTCTCTCTCAAACCCCCTTTCCTGTCAGCCTCTAAAAAATGAGCCACTAGTGCTACAAAAAAACCCAGAAAAACATCATTAGAAAATGAATCGCGTGACGTTTCCTGAGACCTTCACACCGCATATTTAGTGCTAGAGCTGTGAACTGGCAGTGTTGATAAGACGGAGATCCGGATCCAGATGCCTGCCTTTTGATTGCGTTTTTACATGCGGATATTTGTTTGAACTCCTCAGAACGCCGCCAAGCAAGCTGCGGCTGCCGCCACGCAGACCATCGCTGCTGCTCAGAACGCCGCCGCCTCCAACAAGAACACAGCAGCTCACCAGCAGCTGGTGCAGAGCTGTAAGGTGGGCATTAGAGCCGACACGCATGCACCTTTCTCTGTCCTGTCACTTAATAAGACTGTTTTGCAATGTTTCTGTCTTTTATTAGCCGTTTGATTTCTCTCTCTCACAAAATTCTTTGCTGGAGGATTTACAAACTCAGTTTACACTGAGCTTAAGTTGTGATTTTGGGGGCGGTATGTGCCACTGCAGGCTGTTGCAGACCACATCCCGCAGCTCGTCCAAGGAGTACGAGGCAGCCAGGCCAAACCGGAGGACCTGAGTGCACAGCTGGCCCTTATCATTGCCAGCCAGAACTTCCTGCAGGTACAGCAAGCTTATGGCCCCAGCAGCTCTCACTTCAGTTGCCTGAGGAACCCTTAAAACTTCATATTCCCCAAATAACATCAGTCCTACATTGGGAACCAGGCTGAAGTTATAAATAGTGCTTATGTCACGGGAGGACCCATTAAAGTAGGCCTGTAACCTGTTTCTGCTTAAAGAAACATTAACGACGTTGTGAAAACA